>NC_091492.1:14284929-14436789 GCF_947461875.1 Haliaeetus albicilla
TTCAAAGCAAATACTAACCTCAAAAGTTGGATATACTGGGGCAGATTACAATGCACACCATCAGCAGGTACAGTAAACTGTTAACCAACTTGCTTTTGGAGCTCTTACCTCCTAATCAAGCAACTCCTCTTTTAGGGCAGAAACAGTATCACATTGTCAGGTCTAAGACAGGCTACTATGACCAGCTGTGATCCTTGCTGGAGTTAATGCCACTTCCAACCACAATTATACTAGCACAACAATGGCAAAATACATGAACTCAATGGAGACTTCAGTACGAGCTGTCGAACCCCAATAAAGAAATCTAATGCAAATACAACCTGATTAAATGATACCGAACTTGCTTATTCATCCAAAAACTCATGTATTTGTATTAGACTTTATATATGACTAAGATCTCAAAATAAACCTTGGGATAACACTCAATGTTCAAGTCACTGCACAATAAGACTTAATAATATACACATTTTTTCATGCCAGTAAATCTTTCTGCTTTTTAGTAGTACAGACACGGCAAACAACTTCATCAGACAAAATACTGTTGTTATCCATAATATTCTGGTATGCCCCTCTTATTAAGCAGTCTGAACTCCCAACAGCATATCAATAAATGAGAAGAAAATATCACTGGTAATTTATTGACAGTTGTGACAACATGCTGATTGTTATTAACTGAAGAGTAAAAAAATATCACTGACATCTTAACGTCATTAATGTTTTCAACTAAATGCTTAAAATAGAAGCTCTCTGTACAACTCCTACATAGCTTTATCTGAGGATGCTGGGAATTGACTATAAACATTACAGTTTCAATGAATCTGCTGTAATAAATCTGGACACACCATGGGATGGTTAACTTTGTTGACTTTCATATTTGAGTGAGTTTCCCTTTGCACTGAAGAACTCACTGTTAGGAGAAACCTGGTTTGTAGCACTGTTGGGGGAAATACCAACATCATAACAGAGATACCTGGCAATTATGCAGTCAGGGAAACACAAGAATGAAGGTGCAGTACTGGGCAGAAAACCAAAGTTATGTTTTTACAGAAACTTGTCAGTGTCTTCCTCTTCTATTATAATTCAAGGCTCATATTTTCTTTGCTGGGGTTTTCCACCCCTCTGTTAGCTTTTTGTATCTCAAGGCCTTTCTACTCCCCACCACACCAAATGGGTAACAACAAAAGTGCTGCGAGTCCTGTGGTGCGACAGTTTAGTCTCTGACATTCGAATTCATAAAAGAGCAGTTCTACCACTGCAAACTACCCCAGGCTGCTTCCAGGGCATCCCATACTACCCAGAACTACTTCAGAAGATGGAATATTAGTTCTGTTATATACAGCTCTTTCCATCCTACATGTCTGCTGACAATTATTTATTACTATGTTAATAGTCTTCCAGAGTCATGTATGCCACTAAGTAATTATCAGAAGTAACAGAAAGGTTTAGGTCCCCACTGCTGATGTATAACCTATCAGAAGATTTTGAAGTGGGTACAAAATTAGCACAGATCCCTGACCCTTCTCAGCTGCTTGGAGGAAAACGCTTCACCTGCAGTCACAGAGATGAAAAACATCTCTAGCACTCAGCCAAAGCAAATTACATTTTGAGATATACATTAATTTGTAAAAGTAATCTGTTTTTACAAAGGATTAAATTGTTTCAAAACTACCCAAATGAGACACTTTTATTTTCTTAAATAAGATTTTTTTTTCCCTCTCCAGATTATCTTTTCAAAACCATCATCAAAATTCTGGTCTTTACTGATCCAACGAAAAACAGAACAGAGGAAGGAGATTGCAAACTATTTCCCACCCACCTCTATTAGATGCTGTTCTTAGATACAGTAGCTAAGCATCTTTTTTAATGTTATTACTGTAACTGAAATCTCAGCAGATATGTCAATGATTTCTAAGATACCACCCCAGGACTGTACACCGTACTTGGATTCATCTGTATAACGTTTCTTGCTGCCCTTTTACCAAGGCCAACAGACCATAAAGTATATTCTGTGTGACAAGAAGGGAATGACTTTGCTTTTGCATAACTCTTTTTCTGCCCAGAAAGTACAATAGATCAAAGGGGTCTTGGATGGATCGTCCATTCAAACAGAAGTATTAAACATACTACTAACCTGTCATTCCTTGTTCATGCTTCATGACGTGTTAGAATGTCTTTTTACTGACTCTGTCCTCTCTTGGGTTTGTTTTGTTTTGTTCTGTTTTGTTTCTGACAGGGGTGTTTTGGGGGTTTTGCTTTTTGTTTTCAAAGATATTAAGTATAGAAGCATGGTAGAACTGCTTATATGTATGCCAAAAAAAATTCACATGCTCAGCATTCTCATTTGACCACTTGTCATATCCACAGTATTGAAAATTTCCAAGGAGAAGCCCATTTGTAATGCTGGGGTCACAAAGAATTTTAAATGTATAAAACAACACATGCTCAGATAAGTAATTGATAGAACAAGAAATAAAACCCCCAAGTCATAGACAATAGCACTTTTCTTCTGACAAGTATACTTAAATAAGACATTAAACTTCCTTATTCTTATAAAATGTATCAGGAACATTGTGATTAGCTTAATGGAAATAAGCTATGACAGATTTTGGTTAAAAAAGATACAGTTTACACTGTTGGGGAAAATTATTTTCTCTATAATATTTTAGGACAGAGATTCTGTAGAAACACATAAGTCCAAATGAGGACAATTTGACCAATAATGGTAATCCTACTATTTTTATAATTCTTACTTTAACTGTATTCGGATATCTAATATCTACAGAAGGAGGTGGACACTGCAGAACTTTAAGAAGGAAATGCAGTTTAAAAGATTCGAAACATTGGTTTCCTTTTCAGTGATTTCCAAACCAGCACTAAAAAAAAAAAAAAAAATTATTATAAAAACCTTTTGCCCTGTCAATCTAAGAAACTTTTTTTCTTGGACAGACTCCAAATGCTGTTAAAATTGTGCATCACTGAGATTAATAGTGATGTTAGGGGAGTTGTGAATTTTATTATGAGAATGTACTGATGTATTGTCTAGGGGCAGCAATTAAGCACTGGCAAGTATTTCTATGTCCTAATTCCTGGTAACAAAAATTCAGAGAGCTTGAAACTAGTACTTGGGTAGAATATAAAGTTTGATACCATGCACTTATTTGACCTGGAAATCAAGAGCCCAGTACACAATCCTAAGTCCTTATATGTACAACTGGTCTCTCCAATCATAGTACACTGAAGTTATTTCTGTGCACTCAAGTTTTACCTAGAAGAGAATCCTGCTGACATTAAAGTTCCTTAGCACAATTTGACATACTACTTTGATTTGGAAAACTCATTTTGCTGTCATTTCATCTATTACCCCAAAACTTCTTCAGGACTTAAATCCTTTGGAAAAGGCAACCAGCTGGAAAAAGGATTTCATATCTTAAGAGCCACAGCCACACGTGGGCCTGCCATGCCAGATGGCTTATATAGGGCATATGTACTCCTCACCCTTCTGCAATAACATTTCTCTTTTCTGACATCCACCTCCTCCTTCACTAATATTACAATATCACTAGGCAGGGAACCAGGGAGAAGAAATAAGGACTATTGTCCACTTTAAATTCATTGCTTGCACATTGCGTGTTACTTAGTAAATGAAGAACAAATACACCCTTCACACAAGAACTTTTGAGGATTCCCCATGGTCTTCTGTACATATGAATGCAATCTGTAAGAGTCTGGCTGGAACTGGGCAAGAGTGAGGAGAGAGTCTGGGACATCACAGCAATGTTGTACAGATCAGAGAAATGCAGTGCAAGATAGAAGCACAGACAACTTCCATGGGACAGCACACAATAACCAATATTTATTTTGTTTGTTTTGGATCATCAGCAGAGAAGTCAATATATCCCCCACACACCAGCTGTCGGGGGCTATCTAGAGAATGCTTCACTGGGCACAGAATTGCAGAACTTAGAGATAAAAATGAGCCAGTCCAGGCCTTTTAGGAATAAAATTGTTTCTTACACAGCCCCTGCCTATGGCTTCTGCAGTTTAGTTTTAGAAGATCCTGATGGACAAAGTACCTGATATTCAGCTTACCTTTCCCTTTTTCTTAATTTCATCTTGATTCTCCTAATTACATTACCATGTACCACAATAATTGTTGTTCACACATGGTCAACTCAGCTACAGCTGGTCAAATTTACTGCGTCACACACCCAGCACAATCTGGGATTCCTTAAAATTCCAGTTGTGTTAATTAAGCATTGCCAATAAATGGGAAAATACAACTGCACTATTTTCAGAGTTCTTTTCATTTTTCCAATGGTTTGTGCTAAAGGAAAGACAGGATCTCGGTTTGCATTTACTGTTTCCACCTCTTCCCCCCACGTCAATTAGATCAAACTACCACAGATTTATTTAGGCACTGTCACAAGAGAAAATCTCGATGAGTGGAGAGAAGCCTTCCACTCACATCCCAAACACCACACACAAACCCCCACCCTACCTCCAGGCATCTGGGATAAATCTACTAGCAGTTTTGTTTGTGACACTGTTATCAGGTAATGACAATGCATTTCACCAAGAAAAGAGCAGCCTGTAAATTTTAAAAAAAACACATAAATATCTGCATTAAAGTAATGGTAATGCATTCTAAAATGAGCTAAAATTCTATGGTACTAACATCTCCCTCACTACCAATGTAATTGTTTCACAAATTTAAGGTATGATTGTGAGCTTACGTGACATATCTGCAATGCAGGGAATTGCTGCAACCCATTTAACAGGACAGGAGGCCAAGTGATGTAACCAGGGTTATATGGACAATCCGTATTAAAGCACAAATCAATCTCATGCTAACACCAAGCCACAGAAAATTTCTTCCTCTGAAAATTAAGTTACAAAACTCTTGTAAATTGTACAAAGTGATAGGGTTTAAACAGATGACCACTTACACTCATACAAATACCTTGCCACTACACTACTAAGCCAGCATCTTTCTCCCTTTGTCTAGTTAGCAAGAACACACTAATGTCCATTTCAGTATGCCAAAGGACACAGCACATCTCGGAGAGGTGCAGATTGAGATAAGGTCTATTCCACCTACATCAGGGGACAGGGAGTAACTAATGTAGGTTAACATAGAGCAATCTTTGAAAACAATCTCTAAGCATGCTGACAAGAAAATGACTTTTGCCTGAGGCAAGCAGGTGGTTTGTGGGATCTCCCCAATCACTTCTTCATCTCTCCATATTTATCTGTGAAAAGCGTCTACTCCATCAGAACAGCTGTACACAACAGGAGACCAGTTTAGAAACTCAGGGCATATCAAACCAGAGCAGCAAGGCCATGCTGATTTGGTGAGTACTGCATCTATTTTGGCACCATGCAAATTCACAAAATAGGTCATGATCTAACCTAGGTTACACAGGTTTCTACGGACTCAAAATCAGGCAGAAGAATCACAAGGAAAAAAAGCCCATGGGAGAGAAAGGTGCAGCATGACGCAGTGCTACTGCCAAGGAAAAGCAGAAGGCAATAGAGGATAGATTTTCATCACCACAAATGTGTTGGTCTTTTTTGGTAAAAAGTAAATAAAATTTATTTTTGTTTACTATAAAAGGCTTGCAGTGAACCAAAACCAAATGAAAAACATTAGCTATGGTTCAGTGGGGTGGCAGTCATCTGATATGAACTGTAAATGCACTTGAAAGCAGGCTTTATTCACCCCAGTACTCACCAGGCTACTTGTACAAATCCATGCAGCCGCTGTGTCTTTCCTGGAAAGCTGTAAGGCTTTCTCGTGCCCTCGGTGGCAGGCAGGCGGCATGGCGGCATCCACGTGAACTCAGCACAGGGAGGACCAGAAGACCATCATCTCCTTGTACAACAAAACTCTCCTGCCACCCTCACTGAGACATTACCATGTAGCACAGGTTGCTTCAAAGGCACTTAATAAGAACGCATTCATCTTGAGTATGTCACCAGCAATTACTAAGATTTAGATGGCAGCATCTGAGTACAGACACCAAAGTACGTCACTGCTCACGCCTTGGAAGGACAATGCCCCTGTGGGCCAATCTCTATCTGCACACCCACACCCCCACCACAGGTTTTGGGTGTCCGTGCCCAGGCACTGGCAGTGGGGGCGGTGGGGGGGGTCTGGGTCTCTGTGAGGAGAGGCTGGGGCTGCCCTGTGCTGCACAGGGCCAGTTCCGGCTGGTTCTGGCCGGTTCAGCAGCCGCCCCAGCGCAGGGCACAGCTGAGCCCGTCAGCGAGGCTGTCGAAGCCTCTGTGGAAACGTGTATGAGAAAGGGCAAAACGCTGCCCAGCAGCGAGGGGAAAGTGTGAGGGAGAGAAAGCATGAGGAGCAGCCCTGTGAGCATCCCGCGTTAGGAAGGTGGGAGGCCATGTTTGTGGCCCTCAGCCCTGCTGACTGCACCCCCTGGAGCCCCACTGAAACCAGAGGTAACATGACACCAGACAGGACACAAATGAGTCTTGCAAATGGAACAGAGCAGCTGGCTCCTTTTTACCTGGGAAAACAAAGGGAGACAAAACTTCTCCTCTCCCTCTGACAGGAGCTGATGCCTGGCACGATGCTATTGCAGGTGCTCTACCTGGTCCTGCCACCTTTCACCACAGCCACCACTGGCCACGGCCAGTCCAGACATATGGACAGAGAGCTGGTGACGCTCAAACCCATCTCCTATATGGTAAGCTCCCCAAATTGTCACACTCTTCAATTTCTGCATCTTTCTGAAAGTAATGCATCCAAGAAGCAGATAAATGAGTGCATTTTAATTTGAGATCACCAAACAATTTAATAAGTAACCATGAATACCTAAGGAAAGAAAAAGCAACGCCCAAGCAAACTCCAGCACTCAAGCGCACCAAGTACTGTATTACACCACACATCACACCCTAGCAGTAAGAAAAAATTACAAAATCGAGATTCAAAGGACTCTTCTTCAGTGTCTGTGAGTACAGCTAAACAAATAATTCTGCTACTCAAACACTTTTAGCGTACTCACTTCCCTAGAACTATTTGCAGAGCTCTGAACTGCTTGGGTGCTGGTCAAATGGATTTGAACACACAGAAACCAATCTTTTATTTTCATTTTTTCAAAATGCTTGAGAGATTATGTAACATTTAATAAACTACACCTGAGACTCAGTAATACACCATTCATATCTTTTACATTATATGGCACCAGTTTTATTGTGCATACAATATTTTTAATTTATTTTTTTCATTAAAGATGGCAATTGATATTATACATTATTACAACAGAGGAAATATTCACCTGTTTTTCCTTCATGCAAATGAGATTTCCAAATATTAAAGAAATTTGAAATTTCTTTATAGATTTCTGATTACTAGTAGTATTCATTGCCATTGACCGGTATGGAGTACAAAAAGGGAAGAAACCAATTCACTTTATTAAATGTGTCCATAAATCTACTATATTAAAATCAAATTCAAGCTGTAAAACACAAATATATTTCACTTCATGGGAAAAAAAACAACCAACTGGAAGGTTGAGAAGCAGGATGAAATTTTTAAAAATCATGTAAGAAAAGAAGTGATAATAAAATTAATAAAACCATTATAATAATAAGCATACGGGCCTGTACTCATCGACACAGGGAATACCTTAAATCTGCACAGAACTGCATGGGTCATGATATAGTTCCCATCTATACAGACTATTCTTGGGAAATTGGGATGCCAAGGGAAACTAGGATGCTTATTGGGAGGATGCAAAGACAGAGCAGGCGGTTAAACCGCATAGTCACCCCAGGAAGAAAGATGGAACTGGTGGTTCCAATTCCAATTTTGTAGCAGGATCCCAAGACTCAAACAACAAAAATGGTGCAAAGCAGATTTTGCCTCTTGAACTGCTCTAACCTCACTAAATCCCAAAAGAGATGGACACCAGGAAAATGTATAAATGTGTTAACCTCAGGGAGTTAGGTATTTTTGGTATTTCTGGGGTGGCAATACTGTCTTCAGCTACAGATTCTTATTTAATACAGTGATTGCCAAACATACTGGGCTTTGATTTATCAGAGATGATCTCGCAACTCTGCTGGGGTGGGTTCTTGTGCTGTGGGTGTTATAGTTGACACAATGAAATTGCATTTTCATCTGAATCATCCATATTTAAAGTATTTTTTGCTCCTCCACTTCCCTGGGTTGTGTCTCCACACAAGAGCAGTTCCAAGTGTAATGTTGTGTTTGGATGTCTCTGAAGTTCAGAGCTGCCCTGAACATTTAGAATCAAGACAGCTAATATTTGCCTAATATATCTTGATAAAATGTTTTAGTAGACTCCAATTCAAGTTTTTGTAAAGGTCTATTGGCCTTTGTGTTGGTCCATTCCTACTTTCAAGGACCAGCCCGCTCACCTGTTTTTCATGTGCAGTTCAGACACCAAAGTAGACCAATAACAGTTTCTGACATCAAACGCACCGTTGCTTTTTTTGTTAAAAAAAAAAAAAAACCAAACAATTTTAATTTTAAAATGCAATCTATCATTTGTGTAGAACTGGCAACAGCATGGATGTAAAGCTAAAAGAAAATGTTCAGACCACATAAACTTAATAATGTGGTGCTAGCAAGAACATTTAATTGATTTACAATGCAGCTCAATATATATTCACTGTGCTCTCAGTAAAGCTATAATGTAGTCCATCAGTTCTTAGTGGGCTTCCTCAAGAGCTTCATTCACAAGCCTATTAATTAGCTTGGGTCCTTCAGTGTCCACCACTCAGATTTAAATCACTTGTTTCCCATTACGCTGTGTACTATACACTGCAGGCCTATAAAATCAGGCATTAATACTTCTATCAGCAGGGCTTCTGGAAGTCAACTTTAATTATTATAGGTGAAATGTTCCTAATACTTGCAAACAAAAATGATTGAAATACAATGAAGTAGTAATTCAGGGATAGTGTTAAACACTGGAGTATGTTATGGTCAAATACCATAAAGTTTATTCCTCTTAGTAGGAAAGAACATTTAAGATAAATATCTTTTTTAAAATGCCAGAAAATTATGTTTTTTCAAGCAAATTCAGAGAGTGAACTGATAAATTTAAGAGACTTTCAAGTTTTTTAAATGCTGCATTTTTCATCATACAACTTCTACACTTTGTGATTCAGTTCACAGGAAAAATAAGCCAGACCATACAGCTAAAACTGACAGCAATATTTGCCAAGTGTGTCACATGCACAAAATAATTATATAAAATTATATTTAATTATTTTTAAAATTTAGTTATTCATTCAAATTGAATACTTCCATATAAAATGAATTTTAGCATTACTTAATGTCGTGTTCCGTGCTTATATTTGAGCATGGCTTTGATTTACATTGTAAACTAAGATCTACAGATTGTCAGTCAGCTTCAAAAATAGAAAAAGGCAAACAGGACAGGACTAAACAATAATATAACAGTCACAAATCAAATGCTCTCTACACTTCTGTGGAATATAAACAGCTGTTTCCTGGGTTTTAAAAAAACATACTATGATTTAAAGCTCCTTAACAATTTGACAAAATGACTTTATAGCACTTTAAAATATTGCCTGCAAATGAATCTGACAAGCAATGAAGAAAAAATGTTCTTGGTACCATTTCAAATTATATTTGTTGTGCCACACAACCAACAAAATTTAGAACTTCACTTTTAAACTAGAGCTACATCGTCATCTGTGACTGACCTATGATACCTAGAAGAATATCAAAGAACAGCAACCTTTCAGGCTCACATCCAGTTCTGACTGAGGTTCACATTTCTTTCACTTATATTCCCTTGTACAGTGTTTAGCTGGTACTTATTTTTGCAGTGAAAACACTACCACAATAGCAACCCCCCCCCTTTTCATCAGCCATGCTAGCCGATAAAGATTAAAAACAACATGGAATCCTATACCTCCAATATACATACAATAGCCTGTTTACGGATTCAACCTTACAAATTACCCATCAGATTAGTATTTAGAAAAAAAATAGTAATTGATGCTGTTAATAAGAACTTCCTTATCACATTACATAAGATAGAAAAATATAAACAAGCATCTCCAGTGGTTTATATTATGGTATAAACACTCCAACAGTCAGTGTTAAAATTAAAATTGAAGCAAATAGGCACTGTCAAGTTACCCCACTTGGCTATTACTAGACTTCTTGCACTGTCCTGTGAAGCAGCTGGTGCTTGCTGCTCTTGGGGCAGGGACATTGCCCCTGCAATACTATTGTTCTGATTGACTCCCATCCTATATTCTTCAAATCCATCTTACTGGGATGTGTTATGCAACAGCTAAAGAAATTAAATAATTTAATTTTATCACTTAAATGAAAACATAATTTTTATCACTTAACTAAAAACTGGACTTCAGTTGCAGTGAAAACAATTCATTGGGTCAGCACTGTGCTAAAGACAGTAAACCTTACAGATGAGAGGGAGGAAAATGCTTATTGCAATGCCTCTGAATTACAGAGGATGTACTGCATTAAAACACACTGGTGGGTAGCATTTAGGAAATGCTAAAAAGAGACAAATTGAAAGAGATAAAACCTCATATCCTGCTATGGAGCTTAATGCAAAATTCCCATAGATGTCAACAGATAACTCTCTATCACAGTTTGGGGCCAAAGGCAGTTTGGCAGGTTTGGGGCCAAAGGCAAAACTCTTAAAGATACTTTGAAGATTACACCAGATTTTGAGATTCCAAAATTAAAACACTTCACAGTGGTGACTAACATGAAAGTTTGGTTACATTTCGCAAACCATGTATAATAAAGCTTTGTAAATTAATGTACAGAAGAACCTTAATCTATTATCTCCCTTAAAGTCAGTGAAAAGCTGTTAAGAAAAGCGTGGCAGTTTCATTCTAGCTACAGTGTTATTAAGCAAAACACCTGGCAGATGTATTAAATAAAAACCACATTTCAGTAGCTGACAAACCTCCCTTACACTGTGTACTAGTGCCACAGCTTTGTCTGCATACATGTTTTGCTGTTCTCTTTCACATGTAATTGTAGTTCCTGTTCATTAAAAGCTTTAAAAATCTCTGGGAGTCTTAGAAAGCATGAAGTTATTAACTGGGTTGTCCTGTCAGGATTGAGACTGAAGGCTAACTCCATCTTTCCGTACGCCACATCCTATAATAGAAGTATGCAGTTCTCTATTTCAGTAATTGCTTTGTTCAGGGACGTTGAAGAACAGTTGTATTGAATATGCATCTATTTACAATATGTCAGTCAAAGCCTCTAAATATAGTAACATTAAGCTCAAGCAACATTCTTGCAGGGCAATACTTCTTAGTAAACACTCATGGGTGGATTTTGGAGGCTGTTTCTTTTAGCAGTAAAGAGCCAAGGCTACATACACTATTGCTGTTCACAACAAATAAGATGATCTAGGACAGCTGATGTTCCTTTTTTAGGTGACAGCATGAGCTCTGTTTTAGAGCTTTGAAGAAAAAAACACAGTCCTTGAATTAGTCCACATAATCATTTTGACACCGCTGAAATCTGTATAACACTGATGAGACATTTCCCTTGTCCTGTTCAGGTGGAAGAATCCTGAAGCCTGGAGTAGTTCACATGCTTTCTATCATCACCTTCCACCTTCAGCAAAATCATTTACTGTCTTTCACTCTAAAGGTTTATTAATTTGATCAAGGGCAAAGATAGCATGTTCCACCAGTTAATAAAGTTTATAAAGCACTAGGGAATCTACTTGGATGAGAACCATCACAGAAATGCAAGACTTAATCAGACCAAAACCAGCTGCTAATGCCAGAGAGATGTAAAACTCATTTAGAAATTAGAAGGGGTGGCTGAGCAAGCAGACAAAATTGAAAAGTTGTATTATGAGACACAGGTGCAAAGACTTTTAACCTAAGTTAAGGTTAGGCTTTTAAGGCTTAAAAAGAAAGTACTGTGAAATGCACCTGAGGTGAGTAGTTGAAAGGCTACTCAGACACAAGGGATGCGCTGATCATAAGAATTTTCAAAAGGGGGAGTAGGAGATTCCAGCAGAGAAAAAATGTTTTTAAAAAAATATTTAAACACTGAAGCTCTATCAACATTATAAGCTAGGAATTACAATAGAAGTGACAAAATTAGAGAGTTTTAAAAGAGCATTGTATAATCCAATGACGACTGAAAGAATAACCTGCAAGCCTGTCTGAGCAGACGCATCAGAGGTATGGTTGTGTGTTCAGAATGGTTCTGGACTACTAGTCACATGCAGACTTAATAACAACATATCCATACCTATAACAGCATTCATTTGTCAATAAAGTACCAATATTCAAAAGGAGCGAATGAATGAAAACACTAACTTTACTGCACTTCAAGATCACTGGTGCAGGTGGGGACTTTTCTGTAAAGAAACTGGGTGATGTAACAAGTGTTATTACAGTGCCATCTAGTGCGAACGAGGCATTTGAATGAAGATGGCAGATGGGTGAAATCTCTGCAGCCCACAGCACCACCATGGGAGGAGAAAGCCTCTCCACTAGGGCCATGGTAGGTAGAGAGGCCATCCAGCTTCTTGCTAGGAGTTACATCTGGCTCAGACAGCAATTAGAAAAATATTTCCATTCTTGCCTTTGGATGAATTGTTGCTCTGAGTATCAGTGTCCTGCATTTAGCATTTTTAAGTATCTGGATTATGTGCTGGGCTACTTTTCTCCATCATAGTCACTTGCTCCTCCCTCAGTCACACAACGAAGAGCTTTGTGCTGACAAACAGAAAATGCTCTGAACATGAGAAAATATACCTCTGATTTGCCTGAATGAGAAAAGGCTATGATCAGCTTAGCAAGTAATAGTCTGTGAAATACAACAATTCCCACTTCATACAGACTGGTACTTGGGCTCTGGCCAACTTTGTACCTGCAACTGCTCACAGATATAGGAAGCCCATTTCTTTCATGATACCTTAAATATTGACAAGGTGGTCGATGCATCAGGTGCCAAGCTGAGAACAAGAGAAACTGGTTAACTGTGAGTGTTGCATTTGTTAAATTCTAAAGTGAACCTCTTAGATCTACCCCATGGGGGGTTTTGTCATGACCCAGACTGGACAGACCAGGGAGTCCTGTTTAATTCAAAATTCCCTCGGGCTAAATTAAGGTGAAACAACACCAAAAGATCAGTTAAAGATTTTATTCATGACAGAAGCAAACTGAACTGGGGAGGCCTGGTAGTAGGTGGCAGGGTTTCTCACAACAGGAATTGGCATAGGACTACTTCTGTAAACCATGTAACCATATACATCAATTCAGGGAATAAGGAGATCCCTTCCATTGAGTCAGGAGGTTCAGAGCAGACCCCCTTGGTTTCCAGACTCCTCCTCAGAGAAGGGTCTAGGGGCAGCTGGATCCACTCTTAGTCTCAGACTTGGTCAACGGTTTATATCTTGAAATGGATGAGGTGTAGGGGTTGTGGAAAAGGAAAGAGAAAAGAAGAAAGAGAGAGAGAAAGGAAGAGAGAAAGATTTCACCAGTCCTAGGTCCAGCGTTGGTTCAGTCAGCCAAGGGGTCCAGTCCCGGTGGGCTTGCGCACCCCGGGGCTTCAGTTTGTGTCCTTTTACCAACCTTGCCCCTCCTTGGGGCGGGCACCCAAACTCCTCAGGTTAATGAGCAGTTTGTGAGCCTTTGGGCTTGGGGGTCATTTGTGAAGTAACTTCTCCTTCCCTGCAAATGTGGCCATTGTTTGATCTTTGTATCAGAACAGCTTATCAGAACAGGGAGCTGCACACCCTCCAGCACGGGATGTCTGAGCTGATGGGCTTTTCACCTTGGTTTCTTGCTGTGCAGGGTTTGTCTTTAAGCAGAACTTGCCCCACCACAATGTTTGAGACATTAACTCTTTCAGTCTCTCACAGGTTTGCAAATTCTTTGAGAAGGAAATACAAATTCCAGCTGCTCACAAAGCTACAAAGAAAGCCTGGTTAGTTACTGCACATGCAGGTGACCTTGGGGCATCTCAGTTGGATCCACAGGGGAACTCCATGAAGGAAAAGCGACTCCAAAATGCTGGCTTTGTTAAAGAATTTTCTATTCCATCTTTTGTAAAGATAGATTTGGGTCCAAAATGAGAATGTCTGTTCATATCTGCCATGCAAGTGACAAAACCTCATTAAATCTACAATAGTGTCCATGTAAATCCTGGAGACAAAAAATAAGTTCTAAGGCACAGCTGCCATACCAGCTTCAGAGCAGTTTTGTGCATTTAACTTCCTTCAGAATTATACAGTCTTGTATAAATTTTGTAGGCAATACAGAAAAGCACAAAACTTCCTATAAAAATTCTGAGAGAATTGCTTTGTGACACATGGACTATCCTTGCTACTTCACAGGGAAGGGCACCCAAAATGCACATCTTGAGCAAGTACAGGAGGTGCAATTCCACTAAGAGTGCAGTGGAAACACCTTCTAGCGCTGTATGAACAACCTTCACTCTCTTGCTACACCCACTGCTGCTCACTTTTTGATGTCAGAGCTCTGCAGCCTGAGAGATACAGGCAATGACTCAAACTTGCTTTACATGAAATGAGAAAATTCTTCTTGAAATCACAAACCACAAATCAGGAGCCATACACTTGTCTCCTCTCCTGCCTACACACAAACATGCACCCATACACATATCCACATTGTTTTATAAGAGAAGTAAATGATACAATTACTGCCTGCCTAACAAACACAATGCATGCAGAAATGTTTTCTATATTGCTTTACTTTCTAAGGTCTTTCACGGAATGATTGATCATTCATAAAAATAATGTATGGGCCCAGCATGGTTTCGTTGGATGGTATCAATGTCCAAAAGCCAAAATAAAGAAAGAAGACATGTTTGTTTGGATCTCTCTGATCCTGAGCTGGCCAGAGACTTGGCTCTGCTCAAACTACAATTGAAACTGTCCTTCCCGGATGCAGGGAAGAAATCCAGCATTTTTGTTCTTCCCTAGCTCCTTCCACTTAGACTTTCTGTATACAGAGGTCCCACATAAATCCCAAACCCTTAGTTTTGCCATTTATGGTTCCCTAGAGTCATATTACAATAGCTTTGATTAAAATACAAACCAAGTGAGTAATTGCAGGCTTTTTAATTTTACAGCGTCAGTTTGTCATTGTAATGGATATGTTGGAACACGAAAGTCTCTTAATGAATTAAAGGAAATGCATATTTAGAAGGACTTTAAACTTCCCATGACCAGCAACCTCATACACTCACACAAAAATAAGAGAGGGAGAACAACTTTTCTTGTCAGTGATACAAACCCCCAATAAAAATGATGAACTGTATGTCCTCCTGACTGCAGCTCTCAAAGTGGCTTCATTGAATATCATTAAGCAGAACTCTTGCATACTTATTTTGAACAGGCCCTTCCATCTATATGTATCTGTAATGCTGAAAAAAAGTTATTTTTACAGCAAGAGTTGAATGGAAAATAAAAAAGTATTCGCTCTGTTAATAATTTTTGTCCCTTCCAATCTGTAACATCTCATCTTAAAAGAAGCAATACATTTCAGGGATGTTTGTTTCCAGGAAGCAGGTGCTTGTTTTCCCTTCTGCATGTTGTTCATCATTCAGTGCATGTTTCACAAAAGACACAGTGAGAAGCATATTGTAGTGGAAATGCTGGAATACCATTTTTATTGTGAAAATCTAATTAGTAGATCTCATCACACTTGGACTACCCCTCTGACAAGCAGAGTAAACCCAAGTATCATTAAGGAAACTGATATATTTTTCCTGATGCACACTCCAAACAAGTAGGAAATCCATTTCGACAGCTGTGGTAATTAGCAAAATACAGGGCTGAATATGTTTTGTTATTTAAAGGACAACAGAGTAAAATAATCATTAGGGATTTGCACTCATATTACAAAAGTAGTATTGGCTGGTAGAGCACATTTCATAAAGGAGGGACTCACTCCCACTCCATCTCTGCTATCAGTCTTTTAAAGTAACAATAGGGAACAGCAGAACTACAATGTCACTGCTGCAGTCATGCCACAAAGTATTTATGCATCATTGTCAATACCGCTAGCTATTATTCTTCAAGTAACACATGCCAGATTAAACTTAACTGTAAAATAGAACACCACTTTTTCCTTCCAGTTTATGCATGAAAATTACATGCACATGTGTGCATACAGAGTGGTAAATGCAGAAATGAATGCAAATTTTATCGCTTTCAGGGAAGGCATTTCTGGGCATTGGAAAAGCAACAGACCTTAAAAATAAAATTTAAAAAAAAAAGAAGAAAAAAAAGAAGAAAAAAGACCAGAAACAAAATATCTTTTTCACTTATTCCAGAGCTACCAAGGCAGGAGTAGAGCTTTCTTCATGGTCCATTGCTGCACTCCCAGTGTCTCTTGGTGTATACACAAGACTCGTAAAGATTTCTGGGTTTGGTGGTCTCTGCTTTCCATGGCAAAGCAATTTCTCCAGCTGAAAAAAGCAGAAGATAGCACCACACTAAGCTGTTTAATGCAGCTGTAACTCTTGCCTAGACTTCCTTGGCAATTTGCCAAGTTGCAGTCAGAATGACTCAATTTTTTCCCTGATTTTAACTTAAATCCTCAGACGTGACAAGCACCTGCAATTTGTAATGATTAGAAAGTGGGAAGTACTCAGTAACTTTCCTATTCCAGCCCTGAGACCATAAACTTGCTCCACACTCTAAAGATTTTAATAGCTTTTCCTTAGCGTTTACGCAACGGCCTTTTAGGAAAGCATTTTCCATTTCTGAGAGATGCAGCTCTGGCTGGACCTAGGCAGAGTGGCAGAGCAGGGTGGCACTGGACTTGGAAATGGGAAATACACATTTATACTCTGCATCTTCTTTCCATAGGGCTCCTCCCACACCAACTAAGTGTGCTCCAACATGACGTCATTCTGCTACTTTCTACCCACATCCCAAACCCTTCTTTTGGGACTTGCAGCTCTTTAATAGTGTCAACACTCCACTGTAGCCCTCAAGTTTTACTGAAATTGCTATTTACTCACATTGGTGACTACATTGAATAAGACTCCAATTCAGCAAACACTTGTGCACCCACTTGATTTGAAGTATGCACATGGTCCAATTGACTTCAGTGAAGTAAAGCATATGGATAAGTGCAGGGCAAGGACGAAGACTGAACGCAAAGCATGTTTACTGGATACTGCCATACAATCATATGTAGTATTGCTTTACTTATGGTGACTAAACTTAACTAGATTTTTGTCCACAGGAACGTCCACATCCACACCTCTTACACCAATTACTCTGAGCAAAACTATTCAATACAGTGTCTGTTAAAATGATCCCTTCACAACCATGAATTTTATAACTCTTGCAAAAATACTTCAGTCCCCTAATCTTATTTGGCAAGCAATTTCTAATACATAAAGGAAATAAATGTACTTTAACAAATTTACCTCCCTTCACTTGCATATTGTTTTCTGCTAAAAATCAGTCCTTTTCCCAAAAGCAGTATGTGTTTGATAAGCATAAATTGTCTCTGCTTCCATTTTTTAGCAGAAGGATGTAAGTTAAGAAATAAAAATGCAAGCAATTGTTCCTCCTGCTTGCTATTCATTCCTCAAATACTGAAAGTCTCTTTATGAATAACATGAATTGATGTTCTTGTCAGTAGCAACAATATTTACAGAATGTATGTTACATTAAAGAGGAAATTGAAAGTAAAGATGCAATTCCACTAAGAAAGACATTGAAACATGCAGACTATCTCACCCTTGCAAAGTCTGCTCACCTTTTGTCAAGATGTTTTGCTTAGTATTCATAAACCTTTTGTATTTGATGTTGACTATTTAAATCAGTTATTATCTGTCAAAGTGGGTCTCTGCAAACATTTGTGATACCACAAAGAAATAAACAGCAAGTTACTATAAAGCATAACAAAACCCTGGCATTTTTCATAAGCTATAGAAAGTTTCCACCATTCAGCTAAGGATGTTCCTTGTGGGAAACACAGAGGAAATGTTCTGAAAGTGAAATACAGAACTAAAACAGCTAGTCTGATTCACTAAAGTCTTTCAGTGTACCTAAGGAACTACTATAGGCTCCATTAGCATAGCAGCTTAGTGCCAAATGCTATAATTAAAATTGACATAGAGCTGATCATAGTGCAGACTACAAAGGTCCCATCAATATCAGTGAGCTCAAGAGGGAACCTCATCTGAATAAATGTATCTCCACAATTTTCAAGCTGGTGGAACTACGGTGCTTAATTCCTTCTCAATATTCTCTTTTAAAAAAAAAAAAAGTAGTTAATTTTCCTTAAAATAATTCCTGAACTCCTGAAAGGAGAAGAACAGTGCATGCAGCACATAGTTCTTAGGGTGAATAGAAAATGATCACATTTTATTATTTACTTGGAGATCAATAAATATACTTCTAGCCCAAGTGTTTTATGGCCCACAGCCATTGAAAGTACAACCAAAACTCAAACTCATAAAATCCAAATTACATTTCCTTTTCTCCATACACAGAAGCACGATGCACCAAAACATACCACAAAAAAACCCCAGTGAGAATCTACCTTTCTTTACATTATCCAAAACATCTTTTTCAGATGCTCTTTGACCACGGGAACAGGGGAGAGAATTCCAGAGCCAGACATCTGAGAGCAGTGTGTTTTGTCAACAGTGCCCTCTCCTCTCTCAAACAGAAATCAAGCCCCTTCCCAAAGGAAGGAGGGAATCTGTTCAGGAGATTGCTGAGGAGCCTTGCACAGAGTCACCATAGAGAAAAAGAAGTGTAAAATAGGCCCTTTTAAACAAATATTTTGAAATTATGGGCTTGCTGACACAGACCACTTAACAGAATTTACATAGTACATGTTAACAAAATACACCTCTGGGTAACCAACTCCCTCCACCCCAAAATACCTAAGCCAAGTAATAGAGTGTAGTGAGTAAAAGAAGTTAATTAGGAAACCAAACCAAAACAAAAATCCTCCAAACCAAAAAACCACCACAACAACAAAAAAACCCAACCTAAAGAAAAGAACAAAACAGGACACCTGGAGAAAGAGGAAAGGTGTAGTTATTATTTTACCACACTGTATTTAATCTAAAAAAAGCTATTTCAAAAGACTGCTGCAAATTTAAAAAAAAAATAAAAATCCTAATGATGCTGAATATATGCAGTAGGGGCCATGCATGAATGGAAAGATGATGCCTTTAACAGGTTTTTCTGTTATGGTTACATTCAAAGCAGACAATTATGCAAATAAAAAGAAGGAAAACTCTGTAGAGTAAAATACTTCTCTCTCACAGGAATGAAAATGAAAACAGTATTAATAATATGGCTCTGGAGAATTTGGTATTAAGCACTACTAGTGACGAAAGATAAAAAACAGTAATTCAAATGCATTTCAACTGTCAATACATCCATTAATATTCTTTTCTCTCAAATTTTACATTTCTCATTTCTTTCCTCAATGAAATAGGAAAATGGCTTATGAGGGGGGATGGAAGGCAAAGAAAGCAAATCAAATGGAATTGCAACAGGTAGGTAAAAAGCAAGCCATGCTTCAAGCCAAGACAGCTTCTTGAATGGATTTATATTACTGTATAACTGAAGTACTGTGCCATGATTTTGGATAGATTTGCTGAGGAGTATATTCCCAAAGCCAAATTGAAAACGCACAGTTACCCAGAAAATGTCATAAGAAATTGTCCTAATTTGTCCATAATAATGAAGCTGTCACACTACAAATGCAAAAATTTATATTTTTCAGTGAAAACACACTTTTTTTCTTTCTTTTTTTTTTTTAAAGTATGTCTCAACAATTCATGCTTTTCAGTAGACAATTTCCAAAACTGGCATCGGCAGGCTCATACATCTCATGGCAATACTTGGTAAACTGGACTGATTCCTAAGACACTCTCCCTTTTGGTTGAGAAAAAGAACATAATTTTCTTCTAACTGGACAGTGAAACAATGCACAAGTCAAATGGCAGACAGTGCAAGAAATGAGAGCAACAGCAGAAAAATCATGCTATTTTTTTATACTACATCTGAAATGGAGAGTCAAACTGCCCTTAACTAGAGGAATAATTAAAATATCATCTAGAGGTGAAGGTTCAAACCCCCTTTTGTATGAAATGGTTGATAAATATGCTCCAGTAAAAATGCTGTTCTGTTCCTACCAGCACTTCTGACAATGCTGTTATGGAATTTTACCTTTCTCCTCTTCAGTTTCTCAAGCAAGGTGTCCTGTCTCAAAATCAAGACAGGTATCTATACATATTCTCTCTCACCATCAGCCCTGCCGATACACATAGACATGTGCATCAGTAGCATTCATTCTGCACACCCTTGTTCACATCTCATCTTCAAATCGTGCTCTCATTACTCCTCCGATATCTCATCCCATTCACTGTATCCATAAAGATACATGTGACTGAACCTATTTCCTTCATACACTGCTCTTCCAAGTTACACTGTAAACTGGCAGTTTATTCATGTAGCCAACTCCCTTTCATATGCTGCTCGCTGGCCCTTATATTTCAATATACTGCTTATCCAACAGAAATGGTACAATGGCCTTTCTCGAAACTTACCTGAAATCCCCAATGATCGGAAATCTGTACAGTGACATGTATTTGCAAAAGAGGTTTTCCAGGACTTTTCGTACAGCCCATGTAAAAATTGGACATTGTCCAAGAACAGTTTTTGCAACACAGAACACAACCACTAATTTAGGAATGTGTTTCTGTTTTATCAAACCCAGTATCTGCTTTATAAAAATATGATTCCCTTCCTACCAAGCTGCTGACCGATATATTCTGTTTCTTTTCACTGAAACTTAGTATCATGCTGTGTATTCATGTTGAGATGAAAATTGGAAAACAGGTATACAGGTTTATTCTGTCATCTTGACAATCTGTTCTTTCCCTGTGATATTTTAATCCACTTTCCATACTTTCAACAATAACAACTTCTGACAAATTTTTCTTCACCCATGAAGATAACATCCTCATAAATGACCTTACACTTACACTATGTCTGAGGCTTGGAACATGAATTTATTTCCTTTTATCGCTCTGTACTAAAAAGGAAGAAAATGAACCATTATTAAATGGGGCTTTCCTCCTGTCCTTTTTAAGTCTCCTTAGGAATAACAGTTTCTTTTGCTTTTATCTTTTCATTCTGAACTACAGGTACAGTCCTATTATATCACTTGCTGATGCCTTTAAGCATAATAATTCAGCTCAAATGCATTCCTTAAATCAATGAAAACGAATTAAATTAGTACCTGCAGGCAGAATAAATTAAATAAAATGTATAATAATACAATTCTTACACATTCTTCTCTGTGCAAAAACATTAATATTCTGTGCCTGATTTTCAAATAAACAATTTTATCCCATTAAAATGAAATATCCATATTTTCATTTTTTTCTTATTAAAATTTAAGATTTTTTTAGAATGACAGTATTCCAAGAGAAAAGGTAATAATCTGTTTTCCCACAGAGAAAAGGAAGGCAGAGGATTCTTATTTACATTTTAAAGAATTGTACCACTTACAAAAAATACTGGTTTTCTAGGACTGAAAAGTGAATTTCCTTCTTTATCCACAGGACAAAACAAAACCAACTGTGGAAAAAGCGACCCGTGTTGTTTCACACAGACTTTTCTGCTATCAATGTGGTATTTTTATGAGCAAGCAGTTTGTACACGTCCTGGTCTCTGCTTGAAACATGAGTAAGGACTGAACTTCTGATAGTTACCCACAAGAAGCAAGGCTGAGCGTACACACACACATTTAAAATGAGACACTGAATACTGAATAACATTGTAATCTGCAATTATTTTAGATAAAATTGGGATTTGCATCAGGTCTTACTGTTAAGTGTTCAGCATCACCTCCAACACCCTTGCTTATAGATTCTAAACTATGTGTTATGAACCTTTCCCAGTTGACCCACAATAAAAAAAAAAGCATCTTGATTCAGAATAAAGGTCAAACTGCATTAGAAATTCCTTAGTCAGATAAATAAACTGTGAAAATGAACTTTTTGTCAATGGCTATTTCCATAGCATCAACAATCTAATCTGTGATAGCCATAAATCCAACAGGAAATCATTATTTTAGGAAGTAATAAGGTTGCCTTAGTGCTGTGAATGGCATGCACTCACTAAGTCAAGATCAGGGAGTAGCCCCAAGGGATATTCCACTGTTCCCTCTCTCTTCCTCCAAATTATCTAAAGGGAAAGGGGTTTACGCATCTCCCAAAATTCATTTTTCCTTTGGAAAATAAGGAAAGATAGAGAATATAGAGAAAAAATAAGAAAAGCTTTCAGACTTGCTTTCCTTTGCTCCTTTCTGCCTAAAGTCTACCTTATTACCTTATTTAGCCTCAGCCTCTAAGCACCTCTTGATTTTTCATGTATTAATAAGGCACATTCCAGATGAGGCACAGAGGGACAGCAATTTGCCGAAGCTGCCCGCAAGCCCACGGGTTTCTCAAACTCCAGCCTAATGCCATAATCAGTAGGCCATTCCCTGGCTTTGCAATAGGTGAGAACCCAGGGTATTTTTCAGATGTTCATTTTAAGTTTCATTTTAGCATAGCTAATGTTGCCTACAAGAGAATTTCATCTTATGTGAGAGTGTGGGGAATCTTGTGCTGACGAACTCAGCTGATGACAGCTCTCCAGAGTCCACTGATAATATGTCTGTGGACAGCCAGAGACTCCCTGCTGGGTATCAGTGCACAGCATTCATCACCCTGCTGCCAAACAGAGCCTGGTGTAGTGAAAGAAATCAGAAAATACATCCTGGCCAAAATGAAATCAATGGCAAACACCTGTTCACTGGTGGGCCCCAGATTAAACCTCACACCTGGAACACCTTCCTTCTGAATGGAAAAAAAGACAGTGTTTATGGTAAGCTATTTTTTAAATTTTGGGGGTGGTAGTCTTCTCAAAGACCTGTGGAAGCATCTACTAATTTCAGATGATGTCACATATAGAAAGTGAGTGAGCACACTTTTTTCCCCTAGGATTTGAAACAAACTAAAAAGAAAAATTATTTCCTCTTATTTTTTAATTAGAATTGCCCACCCCTCAGCAGGTGGAAGGACACTGCCTGCAGGAGCTTTTTTGTTGGCTAAAAACCTGGTTTATATAATCAGCATGGTAATTAGTGAGCTCTTTGCTATTAAAAGGAACTCATTACTGCTATATTTTTCTGATTGATCCATACTCATGAAGCAATTTAAAAATGTAAAAAGCATTTTGTGAACCACTTAAAATCTTCAATATGAATATCAAGAAAATGTAACTGACAGTTGTCTTTGACTAAACTCCAATCTATAATTCTCTAGCAGTTCGAGCAAATCTACATGGAACTGGAAACCCTAAATAATTACCTTAAGTCATATATTGTTCTCTGCTACTTGTCAGATTTCCTTTGCAAGCGATGGGGTCTGGTTAGATCAAGTAAATAATTCAGATTCTGTGACACTTTCACAGGTGATGCAATCAGACAAAGCAACCAAGTTCCTACACAGATAGCTGTAGAGTCACTGGATTCCCCTGGATGACTCCGCAACTTGCAGTGATGCTGCTTTTTTCCCTGAGGGCTCCTGGGAGGCTTGCCGTGTCCATGAAGTCCTGTTAGTCACATGGAGAGATAGCTTTCTGAGAAGCAGTTTGAAAATAAAATCACCTTTACTCAAAATTAACGATAAGCATGGATCTGAAACTGTTACTTTCAGTTTGTACTGAAAGTACAGAATGAGTTACTTTCAACTTTGTACTCTCTGCCAAGTTTTCTCATGCTTCAAAAAGAAGTGATAAATTATCCAACAATTTCTAATATTCAAATTCAAGGAGAAGGGAGAAGAATGAGGGAGAGATGACAAGAGGGTGGACACATGTCAACTGCTCAAAGAATTTCCCTTATTCAGGAAAATCTCAAGTGAAATTCTGCCTCCAATGAAGTCAACATACAATTCAATGAACTCAACAGTGCCAGTATTTCAGCCTTGACCTCCATCCTCTAGTGCTTCTAATAAGCAGTCTGTTCCTTTCTCCCTGACCAGCTCAGGTGCCACTTAATTTCCAAGCTAGCTGTGGCTCTGAGGTTGACCCCATTCTTTTAGGCATTAAAAAAAAAAATTTGATTCTTCCATCACGACAGCAAGCCAATCTGGTGTTTATAGGCCTCACTACAGCACCAAATACTTCTAAAAACCGAAAGGGCATCACTAGTAACTGAAACGGGTACTTTTTTTGACAGGGATCATAAGTAACTATGGCTGGCCCAATTCATCTGCTATTAAAGTAAAAAGCAGACTTCAGTGAGAGTTGGGTCAGGCCCTAAAATCATGCAGCATGGTCACACAGTGCTTACAACAGGAAGGCAATATGGATTTCAGCTCAGACATTCATGAGAATCAAGGTAGGTCACTGTCCTGGAGGGCATGAGGACAGCCATATCACTGTTCATGTACTTCTGGGCACTTCATGTGGACAAGTGATCTCCACGACTTATTTGTATAATTTTCATTCTATGCTCCCACAGACACACTCTCCTGCCAGCATTAAAACCACCGATGTGCCGTTTCAGAGCAATTCCTTTAAGATAATGAATTTCAGTATTTAAAGGTCTATTTCCCTACCCTGTTCCTTCCCATTTCCATATTTTGAAGAGGAAAGGATTATGCTATTTCAGCCTTTGCTCTTGTTTTTTTAGTGCAATAAGTATTTTTAGGCTCTTTTCCCCTTCCACAAAAATGAGTGCTTATAGCACTCACTTTGCTTTAAGAAATTTATTCTTGCTTTCAAGCTGCGGAAACAACTCTTACTGAATATTATTTTTATCTTTCTTGGAGATGGGTGACTTATTTTTAATTGCTTCTTTAGGTCAGGATGCTGCTTACCACTATGCCTACATTTACTGTGTTCATTAGTTTAAGCTTTTTTAAAAAGTAAAATGTCAAATCACTTTTTTTCTCCTGGAAAGGGAAGTCATGGTAGAGAGAGAAATCAATTATTAATCACCATTAACCGAAAGTAAAAAAAAACCAAGAAGCATCTTAAAGACTCAAGTGCTCTTGAGTGAATGAATTTATACCAGATCATACTTTTCCAGCAGAAGCTCTCCTAGGAAATTAAAGCACAGGGAGATGGAGGTCTAAGTCCTCAGAGCTACTGAGGTCCTTTAATTTTATTTCAAGGCAAAAAAAACCCCTAAAACCCCACACTTAAAATTAAAACAAAAAAAGAAGGAAAAAAGAAAACAAGAAGAGAAAGAACAATCTCCAAGGTTACACAAAGATATACACGAAAACAAAGACCACAGCCAGCTCTTCCAAATATTAAACTCCAGTTAATCCAAATCCAGCTGTCCAACCCCTCAAAGTTAATAAATTAATATAGTCATAGAAGTACAAGATTGTAAACCCAGCACAATAAATTGTAACATCTACAGATTTCAATACATGCAAGTAAATACACCCTTTGTTATTTCCTGCATTTTAATTTAACAAGTATGAAAAAGTACATGCAAAAACCCTGGAAAAATGCCACTGCTTCTCAATCCTACATATTTATTACATGGATCATAGGGGAGAGCCCATAAACATCCATAAACCGATTTATAGCCTCTTCTGCTATGAAGCAGTGTATTGAAAAAAGCCAGCCCAGAACTGCCTTGAAATGTGATTCAGTGATCTTGTATTTGCTATATTTTATGCAAAGCATAACACTAGCTTTTAACTCTAACTAATAACATTATTTTTGTCTTTTTATCCTGTATTTGGGAAGGTAAATTTGGACATAATACTGTAACTATCACACTGCCACTGAACTTCCTACCAGAGAATAAAGTCAGTATACAGATAAGAATACATCCACTTCTATAAATAAATAAATAAAAATTAGCATAACAAATAACCATCAGGAATTCAACTCTCCTAACAGGTTAATTCTAACTTTGCGTAACTAATGTTCAAAACCAGATACGCTAACATCAGCCAACTGAGTGGAGTCACCACGTGTGCACCATGCAAGGACTCCTCCATTTAACACTTGCAGTGAAATCACTGCCGCAGGTGGTGCTGTGTGCGCAGCTCTGCACCCAGCTACGGTCAGGCTGCTTCAGACTAGGGTAACGGTTGATGCAATAGCCTACCCTGACAGAAGACTCTGCGGTGTGTCAGATGCCCAAGAAAAGAGCGCACAAACCGTGCTGAAACTTTTATTAGTCAAGGTCATCCTTCACTTTGAAGTACAGCTTCAAACCCAGAAATGCAGTCACTTGTAACCCTGGAATATGCTGCTGAGCACCAACCCTTTGCCATCACTTCTGTTTCCCCAAGATCTGCTTCAGATCAGATCCCTGGAATCCTATGATCTGTCAGTCCTCATCTATCTACTGTTATTTCCTGATTTATTATAATGTTAAAACTAAAGTGGGGGATTTGTTTGTTTATTTGAACCAAGGACAAGGCTGTTAGGGAATCAGGGTGACACCATTTTAACAATGTAATCAGAATTAATTTCCTCTCTCTTTTGTCAAGGTTGTCTCCTGCCCTTCAAGAGCTTGCTGGGACATACTTCTGTGCAATATATTGCTTTATTTTCCTTTCCTTTCAGTTTTAGTCATTTTGACACCATAGGCAGTTTTCAACTGGATAAATTGTATTTTCTTATTTTTCTAAGAAATCTGGTCAAGAATATTCTACAGGATCCACGGTTTTATTGAGAGCTTCTCAGCATATCTTCTGTCCTCCTCAGACTATCTTTTTTTGCCTGTTTTAACTGCTGTTTGTCTAGCAACAGGCAACTCCCTTCCTTAGAAAATGTCGCTCATGGACCTTCATTGCTGTATGAACCAAGTATTTGAATATGAACCACTCTGGGAAACCCATGGGCTTAGGCCTGTACTAATACTTCTGTGACCTACTCATTGCTACAGGCTGTACTAGGAAAGAAAGGGGATATGGTAAGAAACCTAGATGAGAGTAACGTAGAAATCATAAGCTACGGCAGCATCATTGATCTGTGTAAGAAAAAGCAAAGCTGAGAGCATGTGAAATGCATTTTCCTGGAACCACTCTTTCCAATAATTGAAAGCAGAGAGTGAGATCACAGACCAGAAGTGTAAAGTCAGCTGAAGAGTCCTGCTCCACTGGGAATGACAAGCAGGTCATTCTTCTGAAGATTTTAGGGAGAAGTATGTCAGTCCAGCTGATGAAAGCAGATTAAGGAAAAAGTCAGTAAAGGAAAAGTATTCCATAAGTCCACACAAAGGCAGCAACCAGAAAAAAAATAATTAGAAAAATGGCTCATCTCCTAAGTACCACATGTTAACTTTGTGCCAGCGGTCTTGTTTTTTTAATAACTAATTTATTCATTACTCCAGACTAAAGTGACTTTTATTACCAAATGAGTCTACACTGTCAGCTGAACTGATTTCTTCTTTTATCAAAGAGTTTTTATCTCATGGACCTGACCTTGTGGACGGAAGTCAATCTGTACCAACGGGCTGAGTGTCAGAGCTGTCCCCAGTGTGGTTGACGAAGACAACACTAATGTGACCACCAGGAGCTGTAGCTTACTCTGGGGAGGTATTCCAGTACGGCACTGCGGTCAATTTTCCTGCAAAGACAAACCTGAGAAAAATATTTCAATGAGGCTTATGTTGCTGTTAAAGAACCAAACAGCATCACCCTGTTCACACTTTTAAAAGCTTCTCTGCTTATAGTGTCCCCAGAGTGAAATTGTGAAAATACAAAGCGTCATTTTAGAATCCCCAGTTTCTCCTGTAACCAACATTCTTGCACATACTTGCTGTGTCTAGCAAAACATTGGTTAAAGTGAGCCCAGACAGAATACAAGACAACTTTTTTGCTCCAAAGTATTATTTATCTTAAATTTAGATATGGAGTAAATTACTGCTAGTCCTGCTACATTATGTTCTTGCTGTTCTTTTCATGCTATTCTTGATACTAAAGAAGGCAGTGCTATTCTTCTAAGATTTTACATGGGGGGCATGAAGGTGCCCCACATAGACTAATGATGGCAAAGGGACCTTTGGGATTAGTGGAACTGAGACCTTTAACCCTACACTGCTTTCATTCTGGACTGTAAGCTGCCTGCCAACATTTCACCTGCTCCTTTGGCACCTCTTTATACTCTTTAATTTTCAGGACAGGTAGTAAACATGGCACAGCCTGTAACATCTACTTTTTGAGAGACCCCCTGCAACAGTAGGAACTCCTCCATACCCTACATAAAACTCATGAAAAATGGGCTCACGATCAATTACTAACATTTCTCTTATATCATATTATCCATTTTACGTAGCAAGGCAGCCTCTAAGTGCACCAGTCTTGTTTTAAGCAAGCCAGCAACTTTTTGCAGGGAAAGGCCATAATACAGAATTAGTGACGTGCCTCAGTGAAGGATACTTTGGAAACTAGACCCTTTTATAATGTATTACCTTTTGTCTCTTCAGATTTCAGTACACGTGTGAAAATTTCAGATTTCTTCTCTCCTCAGAAGGTATCGGTCTTCAACACAATGCCACGACACAGTTTGTCACTGTTCAGCTAACTGCAGTAACTAAACCTATTTCAAAAGAAAGAAAAACAAAAGAGACTGTAGCAGTATACAAAGAAAAGAGAACTAACATTAATGGAAAGCCAGTACCAGGCCTCCTTGTTCTAGCTAGTGCAATTAGTATTTAATGCTAATAATTCATATCTTCAGTAAGACACATATAGTTACCACTGACAATAATGCAGGCTCCAATAACATGGGATAAAATTATATGCATGCATTTACATAAACACTGCAAACTTCACCCTTTTTCACTTCCCTTCAGAGATAATCCCACACCAACATCATTAAACTAATTTATATCCCTGGCTAGAGAATATCAAAAACCATTGTGCAATTTTCCATTTCCTTTGAATGAGCTTTCAGTCATAATCTACATTTTTATTCACGTTAACATCCTTTGCTAAATTTATAAGGATATGTGTTTCAACAACTGAAATCAGTGTATTTGCTCTCAATTGCACTGCTCATTTCAGATTAGTTGTTTATTTAACTGAACAAGCATTCCACAGAAACTTGTGACAACCAAGATTATCATCTGACCCCTTGAGATTACCCACAGAGAGCCAGCCACTCACTGAACTATTTTGAAAGTTGTTTGGCAAATTGAGAAAAATATTTGCATATTCTGTGACATAGGAGGTACCTTCTACTTGCATGGGCATGAAGTGGCCTTGTATAATAAAATTAGTATTTCCTGTATCTACTGAAAAACACATGCATCCTAGTATCCCACCGACCTATTTAACAGACACATAGCAGTTACGCTTTGATCACCCACCAGATACCTAGATCTTCTTCCTTCTCCTGTTACTTCCTACGATAGATCTATATTTTGTGGTAGAAATGTTTGATATGAATCTCTAAATGACCTTGTATGACCTTGTACTTTGTACTACTAAACTTCATCCTAACTTTTAAAGTTTTCTAATTCTTTCCATATTACATTCTGATTTTTCCCTGAGTAGAGAATGCTTCGTAAGTTTGCCTCAGCAGATTTCATTAGTATATGTCTACTTCTTGCACCAAGGGTAACTAAAAATATTAAAATATGAAATATAACCAATCTGAAACTTGGAGGAGCTCCACTGGGAACCATTAGGAACAGTCTCAGTAGCATGATTATTCTCCTAACTATACATAAAAAGAGAGGAAAAGGCTCTTATTTATCATTTCTACATAGAAGGACAGAAAATAAAGGCATCACACAAAAAACAACAAGCAGATAATAAAAAAAAATCTTCTGCCTTATAGGCAGGTTTCCACAAGCTACTACTGAAGGCCAGTACTTAGTAGTAGTCACAAGAACATTAAGATGATTAAGACTACAGTGTGCAAATAGCTCAATTCAGGTACACATTATACACATATTGTTCCTGATTCCCTGAGGCACACAGAGATCAATACCACAGTTTGAGACCAAGGCCAGCTTTTTCTCAGCACGATATTTTTAAACTAGATGCTCCTTACAGTAACACAGATCTGCAGCAATCCAGCTGAAACCAAGTGAGATACATATGTTGCAAACCAGTTACAATTTATTTTAGAATGAAGTCCTATAATTCAACTTAAACATTCAGAGGAGAAAAGGCTACAGGCGAAGTCTCTGCATACCTATTGTAAGGGGGAGGAAAGGGAAAAAGTTATGACATGCGGATGCTTTCATTGCATTAGCTCTTAATGGTATGGCTCTTTATTGCCAACAGCTCCAAGTATCACAAAAAGCTCTTACTTTGCCATTATCTTCTTCATGTTGGTTTTAAGCTGGTTAGAAGCCAAGGTCCAGCAACCTCGCATCAGGGAAAAGCTTACAGGAGAGTCTAATGATGATCAAGACCTGTACTGTACATCATGAAATTGAGAAAAAGTTACTTCCTTTGTCACTCTTTTTATGTTGCCCTTCTTACTCTGCCACTTCACCCAAGACAGGTTTCAGAGTGGCATATATATACACATGTAGCAGCAGGTGAGATTTTTTTGGCCCTGCATCAAGCAGCATGCTTAGCCCTGGTGCTACTATTCCCCTTCCTTACTTCTGCTTTTCTTAGTCCTTAAAAGATCTCTGTTCTGAATAATCAATAATTTAAGGCCCCCTGAAATGTTATAAATTATCTATTTTTGTAACATTTATGCTTAATTGTGCAACTATGACAGATTTGTTAGCAATGACAGAGGAGTGAGTTGTTCCAGCATGTACAGCTAAAGCTTGAAGTAACACCTGGGTTTTGACCAATAGAAACTGGCAGTGCCATTCAGCAGACTGGAGAAGAGATGGTCACTCTTAACCTCTATGTACAGTTGTGGGGAGAATTTCTCCCTCACCCCACATAAACATTGTCAGCTGAGCGTCCAACACAACATGGAGTTCTTCAGATGGATTAATTGTAATAAATATGTAAGCAAAGCAAAGGAAGTTTGGATTCTCCTTTGTAAAGCTTTTCAGTTTTTAGCCAGAGGTGGTCACAAAGTTGAAAACAGTTTGGTTTTGTTTCCATCTGCAGGTATCATAAAAAGCAAAGAATATGCAGTAGTGGAGACCAGATGTGAGTCATACACATGCCCTTCAAGAGGTAAAAGTGTCAGGGGTTTTTCAGGAAATGTGAAGACAGAAAGTGAGAAAGTAGTCTCCCTCAAACCAGCCTTTGTACTAGCTGTTCTTGATGCTCCAGGCAACCTCATTTAGCCTTTGGCTGCTGCCTTGCCAAGCAGCCTTTGATGTTGCCCCAGGCAATTATCATCTAGCCTTTGGCTTCTGATTCATTGGACACCTTTTGTTGCCATTTCTGATTTGTGTGATCAGATCTTATAAATTTCAGGTATATATGACTCTTTTTGTCCATCTGGACAATTATGTAAATCTGATGTAATCGTGGTCTTTTTATTTTTATTTAATTCACTTCAATGGTTTTATTTTCTTTCCTCTCTATAATAGACTCAGAAAATCCCAATCTTCCTGCCCAATGGGATGCCTCATCTGCTTTGATTTTTCTATTTGGTTTTTTTGGGTGGGGAGGAGCAATATGCATTCTTTGTATTTATCTCATTTTATACTCAAAATGTTGAATGCATACCTTCCAGAGCCAGATCTTCCATGCCCTTTTGCTCAAGGCAATATATCTTGGCCTTATCAAGCAGCAATGGAAGAGATTTCGAATAAGATGGCTGCTAAAGCTGTGAACTCCTGCCTATTACTCCTGCATTAATAGAAAGAGTAGTAAAAATCTGCCATCAGATTTCTTTGCTCATGATACTTGTAACTTATTTCTTCCTTGACTAGGAAAAAGCTGAATTTAGATTAGACTGTAGCTGTGAGGTGTCATCATTTCAACTAATTTGGGGAGTGGGAGAGGAATGTTTGGCCAGCTGAATGTTAGCAGATATTCTGAGTTTTACTATACATTTTTGATCCTCACTTTTTGTATACATTCCTTTTGATCACATCTTGTGACTTTTCAAAGTGATAGGCCAACTTCAAAGAACAATAGTGTCTAAATATCAAAAGGTCTCCACAATTTTAACCTTAAACAAACTGTATTGCATACACAAATCTATCTTCAAATTTATCTAGCAGCTTCCCTATTACCACACCACAAAACAGGTATCACAGTAATGAACATTAATTCTGCAAAGGAACTAACTGCAGACATTTGGAGCCACTCTAGCAGTAGGGTGCTCTTATCTAAATAGTCAGCGAACTGGAAGGCCTCAACTAATGCCTGCAGGCTGTAGACCCCAAAACAGACCACTACATTAAAGATACATCCCCTGTTTTCGAAAGTTTACACAAGAAAATTACAACATAGCTATACAAACAAAGACATACCATTAAATAAAAAAAAGTATGAAGTATCCTGCTAGAAATAGCTTTTAAAGGAAAGGCTATATAGTGCAAAGAAAGCAGGAAACTCTTCCATTTTAACTTCCAGAAACTTCTCCTTGCTCCGTGCACTCCTAGTTTGTACATCTGTGCTCAGCAATGGCACCATGCAGGCATCAGAGCCAGGAACTGCCATCAGCCCCACTCTATAGGTCAGGGCAGCAATGTTTGCACTGTATTTCACAAGAATGTCTGAACGCTTCTAAGCTAGCAGCTTTCCCTCGCTCATTAGTAAACGCACTAACATGAAAGTCTGAATGGTGCAAAGTCACAGGGTCACTTCGGTTGGAAGGGACCTTTTGAGACCATCTAGCCCAAACCCCCTGGGCTCAAGCAGCATCAGCAAGAGCAGGCTGTCCAGGACTGTCCAGTTGGGTGTTCAGGACCTCCACAGACAGAGACTCCACAAACTCTCTGAGCAACCTGCTCCTGCATACAGCTGGACTGTGTTACATCATCTGCACTCTCCCATCTTACAGACGTGAGCACACAACATGACTAGAGGTGAGGGGGGCGAGGGGAATCACTGAGCCACATGGCACTTGTTCTCAGTCATCCTCTACAGCACAGCGTGAAAAACATCATCTTCCAGCGTGATGAAGCAAGGGCATACCTGCTTTACTAACAACGCTCCACAAGTGAAATTTGGTGGCTTGTTTGCTTTTAGGTTTTTTTCTTTCTGAATAATCTTATTCAAGGAGAAACAAAATGATCATCAATGGAAAACCAAAAAGTAAATGCAAACCCTAAAGTCTCAAGTTTAGTATCATTGACTTTTCAGAGCATAAAAATAATGCAAGATGGCAAAGAACTCAAAGAAAGATAACTTTCCAGTAAGATCAAATTGCCTGGAGTGACCAACATTTTAGCAAAAAGCCAGCCAAGTTCTGCAGTTAATATCTGAAGAAAACATAAACACAAGAATAAAATACTATGCAAAGAAAGGCACTGAAGCACCACTATACCTGCCCAAAAGCATTGTAACCATACGCTGCTACTATTTCATAATATTGCAACCCTGACATTATGTAGCTTTTGCATTAATGCAAATGAACTTTTAACTTACTTTAAAATGACAGGAACATTAAGCAGTATAAATTTTCATGTGGCTAACACTCTTGTGAATGCACAAAGGCAATCGCAGAAGTCTGTTTAGGTGGTTTACACAATACTATATTGGCATTTAACTTTCAGATTTGGCTGGAAAACACTTGCTCAGCATTGATGCTCAGGAACATAAGCCTAACAGCAGTTCTCAAAGAAACACCTACACTCTAGAATATGCTTAGTCATTTTAAACTTAAAACTACCCTTTTTTGGACTCTAATAACAGAATGTGGTGCCTTTTTTGGTGAAGTATTTTCATGTTTTAATCATCTTCTGACCACACTGTAATTTGAAATTAGTCTTATGTCTTTAAAAAATTTACAACCACGTTTTCAAAAAAAAATCAGCTACCTCATTTTGTCAAAAGTCACTAGAAGTAGGAAGCACATTTTGCCAAATATCTCTGGGAATAGCACCCAGTCAGAAAAATATATAATTTGGGATGAGGCCTTGCTTGCCCCATCCCCAACAGCTGAGCTGGGTTAGCAAATTCAAAACTGACATCACTGTCAAAACTCAGAATCCTTAAAAAAAAAAAAAAAACACCACAAAACAACAACAAAAAATCCCCCAAACCCACAACTGGTAACAAACCCTTCTACAAATACTAGCTCAGTTATTCAGTCTCGGGGTGAAACACCAAATATCTACAGCATATTAATATCTGATGGCCTTAGTAGAAATTCCTCTTGCCCTGTTAGAACTTGATTGGTTCTGATCAGATCTTTACCATGACAATTTTGTAATCTGTTAGAGAACAGAAAATAAGACCATGTTTCTGTAGCTCTTTTAAATAATGTTTGTAAAACTTGTGCTGTTAAAACAGGTCTTCCTAGTTTTCTTTCCCCCTGCTTGAATATTGTTTATTTCCACCTGCACATTGATTCATAGCCCCAGTAGTTTCTACAAATTACCTTCCCTCCAGAATATTATTATGGTGCCCTATAATCATTACATCACTACTAACTACAGTTACCAATAGTACAGTGCGCGGAGTTGGGTTAATCATTATCTACCCAGGCTTAGATGTCACAAACTTGCTGGAAAGAAATAAATTATAGATCAATACTACTGGAACTGGAATGATCTATCCCAATTAATTAGAACTACCATATTTCAGTACATTTCAGACAACAGTTACAAAGATTCAGTGAATTACTGATATGAAAAAGTCAAACCCTTAAATAAATCTTAGTAAGCCCAGTCCCTAAACTACCATTCCACAGAGACAGGGGGTTTTTAATGCACAATCATAAAATAATTTACTAGTAACAGCATTAGCAACAGCTGAATTTCAAAGCAATAGCTCCATATACAGCCAGTATGAAACATAAAACCTTCACAGCCTTGCATGAATGGACTGGGTTGACTAGGTGAGAAATTGTGCCTAGATTTCTAGCAGTTTACCTCAAATGTCTTCACAACATAACTCTGTGTCAAGTTTATCCCAAATTTTGGGAAAATCCCTGAAATAGTTAAAAGGCTTCACTGGAGCAGGTATGCACCTACTAGCATATCCACCTAGTATCAAACTAAATCTTACCATTGGAAGCTGTGACAAGTCAAGCATGAGACTGATGCTATAAAGTAAAATAAATTTGGATGAAAAAAACAAAGCACAGATATTTATTCACCCTAGTTGTTACTGGAAGAATGGATGTTTTAGTCTGGGATTCATCTAGGTGATGTATCTATTGTCCTCTTATCCTTGCAATCAACCCAAACAAGTTTTGGGTGAGAATATCATCCCAAATTGAGTGGTTACTACACAGAACTGGAACCTTGCCCAGTGGAAGGACTTTGTCAGAGAGACAGGTTGGTGCTTCCAACAGGAGCCCGAGACACTCGTTCTGTTTTACAGTGCCACTGCCTGACCAAAAGCCTGTCTGTACGTCAAGGCTGTAGCTCTGTGGAAGCAGCCAACAGCCTCCCTGTTGCAAAGGGAGGAAAGACTACGATGGCATTCTGCCTTCTTGCCTCTTAAAAGTGCTGCCCTTCCTCAGCATGAATGGTCTATATCTGCCAAGATCCATTTTATGAACTGAACTAGCACCTCCAGAATAGCCCTTGGGAGTGGATTTGGTTTTAATTTGCCTGGAGGATGTCATGTGCTGCTTGTTGCACAGGGGAAGGAGCTGACAGCAGCATTGTTTTGTTACAGATTATTTTTCAGTGCAGTCAAAAGGATGAAATCACACGTATTATCTAATTAAACCAAATGAATCGGTAGTTCTGTCTTGCATGCTGCTGGCATATCATCTTACAAGATGTGCTTTTGAAAGCAAAAAAACCAATTTTATTTCCCTTTGAGAAGCTCCACAGAGTAATACCATCAACCATTTTAGGAATACCCCAGCAGGTCAAACCAAATCTATTACTGTCCATCAGACCAGATCTAGAGTAGTCTTAAAGGAAGAAATATTTAAATCTATCAAAATATTTTCTTTAGTATTAATTTAACATTTTAAAATACTTTGATTTGCCTATGTCCACACAGGGACAAGCACTGTGCATGGCCAGAAAAAAAAAAAATTAAAAAAATGCTGGAAACAGAGCTTTTTATTTAGCTTTTTGCTACTCAAAAATATAGCAGGAACTTCTGGAAAACAATCCATTCTATCTTCAGGAAAACAACTTTGCATATGGTTCATAAATAATCAAAAATCTTAAAAGATATCCAAAGAGTACTGAAATTTTCTCCCTTAACAGAAAAGCATTTAAGGTATGTGTGTGTGGGGGGGTGGTTTACATTGACTGCACAGACCTAAAGGTGCAACAATACGCAAGCTTCCCGTACCATTCACGCAGCTGAATGGAACTGAACTGAGCAAAGATAAAAATTGAACTGAAGTGTTTGCATCTCTGCCCGTGTTTGTGATTGAGAAATATATTTGGGGCAATAATTACAGCTGCTTTGTTCCTTCACCCTGCTGATCACTGATTACAAGAATGAGTTTCTGGGGAACTATTTGACTTCCCCAGCAGTCTGATCTCCAGACTGAACGTGCTGATGAGCAACGGAAAACACTGAAGGTGTGGCAAGCTGGAGGCTGCCCACAGAAATGCAGTTATGAACATAACAAGTGTATTGTAAAACATGCTTCCCGTTTTTCAAACTTGATGTAAAGTCTATCACTCGCCAATTTCCTATGACAAGCTGAAAAGCTTAAGTTTTTTCCCACTTTGCAACTGATCCAGCAGGACAATGAAGAGACAAAAAATTAAATGGATAAGCTAAGAAAAAAGAAACAAGGAAATAAGAAGGGGCAAAAATCACACACTGCACAAGAAACAGGAGAAATAATAAAGGGCATGTGTTATCCCAGAAGTGGCACAGTATTCTTTCAAGTAATGTTTCTGAATAGTATTTACACACCTCCAAATCATATCAGAAGAGCAGCAAGGGAAAAGAACATGTTAACCCCTCCAAGGTGTTTTGGGATGACATTGCTTTGTTTAAATGAATCCTGCAGAAAAGGCACAGGACGACTCACATGTCCCCACGGTGTTTCCTGAACCCTTCTTTGAAACGTTTGAAAGTTTAATGACTTAAATTTGCTCACAAGTATCATCAGAGGTATTCTAGGATGGGATTTCAATATACTTACTGTCCTTTCAAAATATTGAACGGAAATACCTCAACAAAATAACTACAGTAAAACAGGAAAAAAGTATGTTTCTAATAGCACTTAATTGTTTTGCATGACATAACACCAAAAAGAGGAAAACCAACAACCAAAGCACTTTATGTGAACAGACCTGCCCAGAGTACCAAACCCAGCAGTGACTCTGCAGTTAAGAGCACTAACAAGACAGCTACAAACTTCCCCAGCCAGTCCCAGACCTGGCAGGAGAGAGGCACAGGTGGGACAAGCCCCATCACCACCTCTAAGTTACTCTCACCGTACTAGAGGGGAAGCCTCAGATTTGGACCCAGAGCTCTTAAAGGGAGCGCGAGATGAAACCCATATCTGGGACACAGTCAGCAGGGATATTTTCAGACAGTAGCTTCTGAAAAGAAAGTAACTGTCACGTGCATGGGCTAATCCGATACAGAATTGGTTTCCTGATAATGCCCAAAACTCAGCAAAGACCAAGACCCTTTTGTGCTCGACACTGTACAGTTGCTGCAAAGTACTCTTCACCCTCAAGGTCTAGTTCCTTCAGCAGGTAAGGTAGCCAAGCTTTTGGGAGGGAAAAAAGGGTACCCCGAGATTAAAAAAAAAAGTTTGGAAGGTGAAAAGAACGGAGCAAGGAATTAATTCTTAGACTCCTGACTAAGAGATAGGCAATGCTACCTCGGCAACGGAAACGCTGTGACTGCCTCTGCTCGCCTGCCAGCCTCACCACATCGAAGTACACGAGGCTTGTTACTTATCACAACTCGTGACGCCCCCCGCGTCACCTGCGTGCCGTATCCCCCTCTCCGCCAACCCCACCAGATCCGGGCTGACGCTAACCCCACGATGCCGCGGTCCCGCTTTGCCCGACCGTTCCTCCCGAGCCCCCTCGCTGTCGGCATCCGACCCCTCCCGCCTGCACGGCGCTTCGGCCAGGCGGTTCCCCGCTCCCAGCCCGGCGGCCCGAGGGCTGCTCCGCCGGGGAGCTCCCGCAGCCGCCGTTCCGGCGGGCCGCCCTCTCCCCCGCCAGGCAGCCGCCGTCACCGCACCGCCGCGACGCTGCCGCGCTCCGCGGGACCGGGAGCGGGAGGGCCGGCGCCGCCACGGCAGCTCCGCCCCGCCGCGGCGGCAGCTCTGCGTCACGGGGAAGCGCAGAGGCAAGAGCAGCGCCACACCCCGCCGCCGTGACGTGTGGTAACACTCTCGCCCAACGGCGCGGCCGTGACGCCCCCGCGGCGCGCCAGCACGCGTGCGCAGTCCCCCACCGCCGGGAAGGTCGCAGCGGTGACCGGCCCAGCAGCCGCCGCCGCCATGTTGTCCGTGGCCGCCCGCTCCGGGCCCTTCGCGCCCTACCTGTCGGCCGTGGCGCACGCCGTGCCCGGCCCGCTGAAGCCGTTGGCGCCGGCGGTGGCGCGTCGGGCCGAGAAGGTGCCGCTGGACCTGAAGCGGTCCCTGCTCTGCCGGGAGTCGATGAGCGGCCGGTCGGCCCGGGGCGGCCTCGTCGCCAGCGCCAGCCTCAGCGGTGCGTGCCGGGCCCTGGGGGAGCCGCTCAGGGCGGCGGGCGGAGCGGGCAGCGGCCACCTCACCTCGCCTCGCTTCGCTTCAGCCGGCGGCAGCCGGGCCGGGGGGCTGGCCGTTGTCCGAGGCGGGCCGGGGGCTTAGGCGGCAGGCGCCGGGGCACCGCACGACGGCGGGCGGCGAGCCGAGGGTGGTGCTGCCGCCTCCGCCAGCGCTTCCCGGTCACTGCTCTGCCTGTGCCCGGCGGGGAGAACGGGACTCGCCGCAGCGGCTGGAAGCGGGGCGGGGGTGACGGTGTCCTCCGCGCTGGAGGTCTGGCCTGGCAGGCTGGGGGAAAGCGGACTCGTTAGTCGAGAGGTTCTGGGTTTTGCTTCTCTTCTTTTTAATATTTGATTCCAAGTCGTCACGAGTATGGTAGCACACATTCATGACTATAGAGTTAAGGGCATTTGAAAGGCTGCTTCCTTTTGATGACTCGGGTGGATATTTATTTTGCAGTTGGGAAGATGCAGGAAAACTCCGTTTAGTGCAGTAAGGTATTTAACCGAGGGGCATCAAAGCAGACACGTGCAGTGAGAACACACGGTGTGCTCTATACTGTTGCAGAAAAGCAGCTCTAACAGTGAATTTGCGATGCCAAAACCATAGCTGTTTTCCTTCTTGGAATTCCTGTATTTCCTCCCCAGTTCATGCAGTGCTCAGAAGAGCGTCAGCCAGGTAAAGGTACTCCCAAGTCATCCTTGCAGAACCTGACTTCCAGCCAAAGGGCAGTGCTTCTCCATGAAAGGGACAGATTTGCATTTCATGGAGAACTGCTGTCCTGCTCTGCTGATGCTGGGTATGCAGCAACAGTTTGCTGCATGCTGTTACAGAGGATATTCATATAAGTCTTGGAGGTGGCAGTGCCTTGTGGAAGATGATCTGTAGTGTTTAGAACTACATACTTCCCCTGGTCCTCAACTGTGAAGGATACGTTCAGGTGAAAATTCTACAAATCTGTAACTAATATAGCTGTCATTTAGTCTTAATTAACATCAAGCACGTTTTTCACTGAATCTAAGGAATTTTTAGAAGTTAGTTGTATTGCGCGTTGCTAAACATAAAATATTTTTAGCGTTGATACTGAGATAAATTAGTATGGTTTACTCTCTCAATTTTGAATTTCAGTTTAATTTCTCTGCAGTTAAAATCCTACAGCAAATACCTTCTCTATGCTGAGTTACTTGTAAATAAAGGCAAATATTTTCCCTTTTATATTGCATATAAATCCCTGAGAGTTATTTTAAGTACTTGAGAGAATGGTTTTTATGAACCTTTGGTAACTTTGCACCAACTGCTAGACTAAATAGTTCTTTTCACATGAACAGAGGTTGCATTTTGGCGAGTAATATGTTCTGTCTTTGGTGTGTTCTTTTCTTTGGCTTATAGATTTTCACTGAGGGAAGCAGCTTTCTTTTGCTGGAAAAACTAATGGAAGGCCTCGTAGCCGTCACAGCTTGTTAGTTTAGCACACATGGGACTCCCACTTGAGAGGCTTGGGAATTGGATAGTTATCCAATCCTTCTGTGAAGTGAGCCTGGCAAATAGGGGACTGCACGTTTAAAAATTATTTACTGGTACAGTTAGCTTTGACAACAGTTGACTCTAAAGGGGGATGCCTAATACTTAACCACACACTTAAGATTATTAAAGGCATAGAACTTAGGTCAAAGAAAAGCACAAAAGTGTTAAGCCATAGATGTGCAAACTTTACTAAATCAATTTTTTTCAGGGAAACATTTGAATGGAAAACAGGTTTGTCTTGTCTTAGCTAGTCATGGTATCCTGCAGGAGTTTTGCCTTGAAGTCTTCTGAAAAAAACAGTTCACTTTAAACCCAGAACTTCTTGCAGATTCTTCTGCAGCCTTATCAGGCTTTGTGTAATTTTCAAAGAATAGGTAAAATAGTTTCACTAATCACCTGCTTATCTACTAAAAATACCTTCTGAAAACCATTTTCCTACAGCTTAAAATTGAAAGATCTAATTAGTGGAATCCTACCTAGACTTTGGAATAACTTTTACCCATTACTCCAAAAATGCAATTTAAAAAGTACAACTTAAAATACATCATAATGTTTTTTACTTGAAAGTGTTGTCATTTCATATCCTTTTTCTTGCAGCACCTGCCAGTGTTCGTTGGGTCCATAATGATGTCGTGGTACCTGACTTCTCTGCCTATCGTCGTCAAGACGTGCTAGATGCCACCACATCTTCTCAAAGCAGCAGTGAAGCTAGAAAAGGGTTTTCCTACCTGGTGACTGCAACAACATGTGTAGCAACTGCATATGCTGCTAAAAATGTTGTCACCCAGTTTATTTCCAGCCTGAGTGCCTCTGCTGATGTGCTAGCGTTGTCAAAGATTGAGATCAAGTTATCTGACATTCCAGAAGGCAAAAACATGGCTTTCAAGTGGAGAGGGAAGCCCCTTTTTGTGCGTCACAGAACCCAAGCAGAGATTAATCAGGAAGCTGAAGTTGATTTGTCTAAACTGAGGGATCCGCAGCATGACTTAGACAGAGTAAAGAAACCAGAATGGGTCATATTAGTAGGTGTCTGCACTCATCTTGGCTGTGTACCCATTGCTAACTCTGGAGATTTTGGCGGTTATTACTGCCCTTGCCATGGGTCCCATTATGATGCCTCTGGCAGAATCAGGAAAGGTCCTGCTCCCTATAACCTTGAGGTTCCAACATACCAGTTTCTTGGTGATGATGTAGTGGTTGTTGGCTGAATAACGAGGTGATTGCTCACTTTCATGTTCCTGTGAATGTACACTCAAAAGGGTTAACAGATTCTGGAATACCGTAAAACCAGATGATCCTAAAAACATATTAGCTGTGTAGATTCTCAACCAGAAGTATGTTCGAATACTTCCCTGTGTTCAATTTTAATAAAAACTTGGAGTAAGCACTTGTTCCTGACTTGTGTATGGACTTCCAGTGTGTCTAGTCAGAGAGATACTACAGCAGACCCAGAATATGTTTATGGAGCCCTCCTGAAGGGCTGCAGATTCAAGATAGACACTGAACCACAAAGCCATTGTTTCCTTCATATCACATGTTTTCATTATTTTTATTTTTTTGTTGTTTTTACTGCGTTATGGGAAGGAACATCTAAAAAAGATCTTGCTGTGAACTTCTAACAGTGTTTGGAGTAAGTTTCAATATAGAATCCTATGAGATGTAATCCTTCTCCTTTCAATGTATTTTTTTTGTTTGTTTTCAAAGGAAGTGAAGGAAAAAGTAAATAAAAACCTACCTAGAAAGAAAATTCTTTTATGTTGTTCAGAGGCAGCTTATAATTGTTTAACTAGAATGATAGCAATGTAATTTTATTATGATGTGGACAAAAATAAGCATGTTGTGTTAGAATTATAAAATTATTTTTTTACTTGCAGATAAGGCTTGATCTTATGCATATCTAAACATCAGATCAGGTGCTTAGGACACTGGAAAATTTGACACTTTGCCAAAAGAAGTAAGTTGAGAGGGAAGTAGAATTGGAAATCCCAAGTTTTACAGAAGGTGAAAAATAAATCATATGAACAACTCAGTCTGGACTAATCTCCAATGTTGAACATGGCAAAAGGTTGAGATGCCATCAGAGGTATTTTAAGACTCATTGATTTGTGTGAAAATTATCATTTCATATTGCTGTCGTGGTTTAACCCCAGCCAGCAACTAAGCACCATGCAGCTGCTCACTCACTCCCCCCCATCCAGTGGGATGGGGGAGAAAATTGGGGAAAAAGAAGTAAAACTCATGGGTTGAGATAAGAACGGTTTAATAGAACAGAAAAGAAGAAACTAATAAAATGACAACAGTAGTAATAAAAGGATTGGAATGTACAAATGATGCGCAGGGCAATTGCTCACCACCTGCCAACCGACACCCAGCCAGTCCCTGAGCGGCGATTCCCCGCCCCCACTTCCCAGTTCCTATACTAAATGGGACATCCCATGGTATGGAATACACCGTTGGCCAGTTTGGGTCAGGTGCCCTGGTTGTGTCCTGTGCCAGCTTCTTGTGCCCTGGCTGGAAAAATCCTTGACTATAGTCTAAACACTACTGAGCAACAACTGAAAACATCAGTGTTATCAACATTCTTCACATACTGAACTCAAAACATAGCACTGTACCAGCTACTAGGAAGACAGTTAACTATATCCCAGCTGAAACCAGGACAATTGCCTACAGGCTAAGCCCACTAAAGGCCAAAATTTTGGCACCCCTCTTACCTTGACGCTGACTCTGAAGGCATGGAGAAACAAATGCAGCCTGAAATAGATCTTTTAAATAGCCTTGATCCTGCCAGTACAAAACAAAGCTAGCAATTAATTGCCTACAGTATATCAGGAGAAATAATGTTTGCTGTGACCAGAACAAGCAAAAAACCCAAAATGACACCAAACTATCTTGTATTTCCTGTTTGCTTCCCATTTTTTACTGCTGTTCTGTGCATGCTTCTGTTTTGCACTGCATCGATGTGCTCCCTCCTGTTGCAAAATAGAAAATACAATCCTCAGAATTCCCTGGGTCTGGAATGTTTAGCCTCACATATATCTCTAAAGCTGTGATGACAGTTGGGTTAAAGCTGAAGTTTTAAATAATCAGAATATTGATGCATTTGGCTCACCTGTTCTCAGACAATTTAGTGAAAAGATGACCATAGATAACTATTACAGAAATTCATAGGTATGCATTTTACACCATTTCATAAATTTGAGCTTTACACCTTATTACTATGTCCACAAAAACATTCTCAAGAACTTTTTTTGGTATAATGAATCATGCTAAACCAATACTGATGTTCCCAAAGTTGTATCTAAATAATTGGTATTCATGTATGTGCCTTGTATTATAGGGTTGATATTTCCTCAGATTTTCTATTTCAAGGAAAAAAGCTTAGTAACTCCTAAAGTAACATTAGAGCATTGTTTATCTGCTCACAAGTGGCTACTCTCACCTCATCCTAAAAATGTTTTTTTAGCCCACAGGTACATTATTTAGGCCTAATCTTTGTTTACATAATCACCAAGTAACTGTGGTACCAGTAAACTTGCCCCCTGTAAAGCAAGGAATGGCCAGGGCTGTTTCTGAGTTGGCAAGTGAACACAGTGAAAGCTATAGAGTAGTTATGTCGCAGCTGGGCTTAAAGGGTCATGCATAAAATTACTTGCACAGAATAAGCTGTTACTTAAATTAATCAAACTGACTGGACCAAATCTTGCCAATTACAGCTAATGCAGCACCATGACATTGAACATGTTTGAGAACAAACTGGCAGCTTTTACTGTGAACATGAGATGCCAGCAATACCCTTATTCACCAGACTGATGACATAACAGTTGAAGCTGAAGTATTGCTTATATTATAAGCTTATAATATAAGCTTATTGCTTAGTGCAGATCTGATAGTCTCCATCCTCTCTTCAGTTCAAGACTTTGTTCTCTTTGTAGTGACAAAAAGATCATTCCTAATGGGCCAAGCGTGCCCTAGAAAAGAATCAGGATTAACTAGAATTTGAGAATTAAAGAGTTAATAGCCTCAAATCTCCAAACCCACTCAGTTTGGTATTGGAAGTATGGTTGCAAATTAAAAACCGTGAAATTTCATCTGAACACGTTAAAATACTTTTTTACTGTTAAGGTTGTGAAACACCGGAATAAGTTGCCTGGAGAGGTTGGGGAGTATCCATGGAGATACTCAAATCCAACTGGACAGAGTCCTGAGCAAACTGCTTGTGTGAGGGAGTTGGACTAGATCATCTCAAGAGGTCCCTTCCAACCTCAGCGATGCTGTGATTTGCAAGGAATAATGTCTAATTATTGTATAGTCTTCTCTGGGATCAGAAACTCCAGAAGGCCCAAACTCCTTGAGGGGGAAGCATGACTCAAGCAAGGGTAAAACTCCACATAGTTATGTGCTGATTGCCAGTAATGAGCTCATAATTACCCTGTGGGCTAAGACATCCTTGGAAGGAGGTCTCGCTACTGCTACTAATTACAAACATTACCACCATACAAATGGGTAATGTTACCCTTTTCATGGCTAGTGTACCCCGTGGGGCTGGAAGTACAAGTGTTCAAGTACACAGAAAAACACTTTATTAAATTCTGAAGATTCATTGTATTAATAAGAAGCAGTGGCTTGCTGGGCTTTACTACGTCTCTGTACTTCCACTTTGACTCCCTCCACTTCACTAATGGCCTTAATGGGGCTCTGTTCCTAACATCAGATCCTTTTCACTTAAACCGTTTGCCAGCGAAAACAAAAATCAAACTCGGGAGATTTCACCTAGCTAATAGGGCACCTTTCCCCTTCCAGAAATGTATGAAGCCCCACTTCTCTCTTCACATCTGGGGTTTCCTCATATTTGTGTAAGACAATTCTGTGCTCTGTACCATTTTCTTTTTGAGCAGCAGTATGAAGTCACACTTTCCCCTGTGCCTCATACCGTCAGCCATATGATCAGTCTGCTTCAGCCAGCCTGGCCAGCAACATTCGCTGCTGTTGACTTGACATGGTGGCAGGAGCTAAAAGCAAGGACAGTCTGATGCTGGTACAGGTTTGCCAGGTTGATCAGTGTTAAGGCCTGATGTTTTTCAGCAGCAAAGTTGTAAAGCACAAGCCTATGCCAGAGAGAAGAGCTGCACTGCCTGCCTTTCAATTGTGTGCCTCTTAGGAAGGAGCAGCCACATGTCTGTTTCTTCTCATCTAGCTACTTTTTCTCCTTTAGAACAGAACAGTCTTTATGAAGTTGCTGACCAGAGTTCATGTTTATTTAATAAAAAAAGTTCTTCAGATAAGGGGAATAAAGATACTAAAACCAAAACATAATTTTTAATATTTGACATTTCAAAAGCTTTGTCTTTCCTTATCTTTAGAAGAGGGACAATATTTGTAATTAGTGCAGAGACTCTAAACAGAAAATCAGAATATTAAGTCATTTTCATGGCTAAATAACACATGGGGTTTTTAACCCTTCTGATTTGTTAGGACAGTTTCCCACACTGTACAGTCATTAACGTATGTTCTTGCAAACCAAATGAGGCAGCATTCTCAAAGGCCATGCTGCACAGCAGCACAGTTATCAAGGACACTCTTGCCACTGACCACCAAAAAAATCTACATGAAGGAGAAATTCCTAAGCAGTTAAGGTATAGCTAAGGAACACAGTAGTCAGTTCCCCAGTTAAAGGAGCATTCAGCATCCAAGCAATACATTTCTTATCAGTAGAAGTGACAAGTGACAGAATAATAATGACCCTTCTCCAGCCCTGAAAAAGGAAAAAGTAAATAATTTATAGAGGAAGGAGAGAGTTTAAAACTACTGGTGTCCTCCATGGATAAGATTTTCTCAGCTAACTACAGATGATGTTTATTTTATGTGTTAATTGCTTTTATCCTCCACAAGCTGGTAGCACCATGCATTATTCAAATGATTCACATTCTAAGACAATTTTTGATTATTTATAGTGTTGGGAAGCTCTGGCTGTGATCTGTATTAACTGTGCCAGGTTTCCTGCTTTCAAGTAATTTCTTTTCCTTATGTTTCAGTAATAGTTTTGAAGAGATGGCTAAATGAAAAATACCCTTCATGTTAATAATGCAGGTGATCCTGACTCTGAAGGACTTTAGCACTTCATGTCCATTAAAGTCTTGCAGTTTTGCTGACCAGTATACATTCTGCAATCACCATGAAAATCCAATTTTTCTCTTGTTATAACCTTTTAAAAATATGCCATTTACACAGGCTCAGATCAAAAGTATCCATTAATCTGGGGGCCTGGTTTGATACACCTAGAATCTTGTGCTGATCAGGGTGGTTCCCCAGGCTGTAGCACCTAATATAGAATAGAGTTCCCACTGATTCAGCTACCATTGAAAGTACTTGACAGTCCACAAATCATGATTTTAAGTTAAAAATCTGGAAGAGGAGAGAGAAATGTGATGACCACCTGCAAACAGCTAGAGCAACTGCAACAGCACACAGGAACCACAGCACAACCAAGGATACACTCACGCCTCTGGAGTGTCATTCCGGAGCATCCTTCCTTTCTTTTCCTGCAAGCTGGGAATTCACCCCAATGCAACTACAGCAGCAAATAAAGAGGGAACAGCTTCCAAGAATTACTTTTGTCCAAAACCCACCAGTTAGGGGCAAATGTAATATGCCGCACTTGACAAATTATTTAGCATAATTATGACATTATAAAAACTACTGTAACAATATCAATGATAACAGCCTTTATTCTTGCAAAAAATATTTAAATGGTTGGGGTTTTTTCAGAGGACAATACAATTTTTTTAATGCACTAAAAGCAGGGGAAGAAACTATTTGTGTAATTAGAAGGCTTTATCAAAACATGGACACAAAATGATGTCATATAAAGCCTATGAGGAAATACTGACCTCAACATTTCAAAACTTTTAGATCTCAGCTGTGATTTCAACTTTTCAAATGATACCATTGCATTATACTTCTAGAGAAAAACAAATAGAATACATATATTTGTCCTGCTTGCGAAGTTGGTATCTACTCCCAAGATAAAATGACACCCTTTCTGCATTCTCATACTCTTCCTGGGAATCAAAGAGGCAAAACACAACATAGAGTGCTCCAGTGGATGTGCCCAGGGAGCCAGGCAGGCTCACCTTTCAGCCCACTGGATTTGTTTTGCATTCCTGGCTATAAGATGTGTCTGCCAGGGTGCAGACAAGCTGAGCCAGAACCACAGCGGCATTGGGCACATCCCAACTCTGGTATTTCTGAAATCTTTTAAGCTGCAGAATACCTTGTCATTCAGTGATCCTAATCTAAGCTGCCATCAAACCCCAAGATCTTCAGTGTTAAACTACAGCCTACAAACCTTCCCAGCTTTGGTTCTTCTTACTACATAAAAGTCCAACAGAAAATTTTCAAGATTCAAGTAGTATAAGCTTATTCACTAATAAAATAGTAAAATAAAGAACTCAGATTCATAGAATTAAGCAGTACTAACCAGAGACTACAATGTGGTCTGACATAATGCTGATATCTGGATATATAGAGCCAGAATTCTGTCTGACACCAGCTTTACAATAAAAGTGTCATTCATTTCAGGGACTCTGTCTCAATTTATGCAAGTAGCAGTCAGTGAAAATTTAAAACCATTGTGTCCAGCCTATTTCGTGAACAACCCACATCCTATCTGCATGCAAATATTAATTCTAATGTATAATTTTCTTTGTGCTTCATGAAAGAAGAAAACTATTAGATTGCTTTCTCCCTCTCCTTTTCAAATGGATTCATACAACACAAAGTTCCTGTAGTTGAAGCAAGTGGACAAGTACAAGAAATGGTGTGTTGCCCATATTACAATGGGCTCAGGATGTTGAAATGTGTATATGGTTCAGCTGAGGCACCTGATTCTGCCAGATGAAGTTAAAGGCCAACCCCACAGAAAGATACTGAGATTCTAAATCTGACTTGGATACCATAAAGTCCCCCAAGAGGAGTCTTTCGTTGACTACTGAGGAAGCCAGGTTTGGGTAGGTGGTTAGGGTGGATGCTTGGAGCTGGTAGTGCAACTGTTCCATTGACTACATGCTCTTACTCTGACTGAACATCCCCAGCAGATGACGGGAGTCTGTGTGGTGGGTTCTAGAAGAGTCCATGCTGCCAGAAACAAGGGCAATAACTAAGAAATGTTAACCAGCAGCTATATTTAACATAACTTAGCCTCAGATATTTGTGTTTTAAAGAGAGAATTTTTATTTTCCACATACCTAGCAATTTAGCAAAAAAATCAGCTATAACTGAGAAGTCGGACAAAACTGATAAACTCCTCCTAGCAAACAAGGAAATGTCATCAAGAGGAACGTGGTTTCAGAAAACAGTTTGGTCATGCTTCCATCTCCTAGCCCCAGCCACTGCTAATATACTTGCCTTGAGGTGCATGTTATCAAATCCTGGGTTGGTAGAAGAGGCACAGCCAGGTGCAATTTGCTGATTCCCATTCCTACTGGATGTATTGCAATCATTTGTTGATAGTGTTTGCAATGGGAGAAGGAAAAGGGAGTACTGAGTACTTCAACAAGGCTCACTGTATTTAGAAAATTTGTGTAGGAATTGTAAGAGGACAACAGCTACAACCCATAATGCAGTCCCTTAGATGAACAGTTGCATTAATAATAATTTTTCAAAATTAATAATGCTTCAATTTACTAAAGCCTTCATTCAGATTTTGTGCATATTAAAATACAAAATAAACCTATAATCCTATTTGTAAGCAGCTAGAGTACAATAAGGTGATAAGTAATGGCCTCCATAGATTTATCAAGAACAATTCACGTCAATGCAATCACATTTGTTGCTATAATAGGATAACAGGCCTTGGAAACAGGGCGATATTAGCAACAGATATCAAACTTTTAAGTAAGATTTTCACGCCATCTCACAAGACATTCTCATGTCTACTAAGAAACCTGATATAAGTGGAAGTATTGTAGAGTACAACTGCTTCAAAAACAGTCCTTATAGATGAACTATCAACAGCTCCCTGTGTCCTGGTTTCAGCTGGGATAGAGTTAACTGTCTTCCTAGTAGCTGGTACAGTGCTATGTTTTGAGTTCAGTATGTGAAGAATGTTGATAACACTGATGTTTTCAGTTGTTGCTCAGTAGTGTTTAGACTATAGTCAAGGATTTTTCAGCTTCTCATGCCCAGCCAGGGCACAAGAAGCTGGCACAGGACACAACCAGGGCACCTGACCCAAACTGGCCAACGGTGTATTCCATACCATGGGATGTCCCATTTAGTATAGGAACTGGGTAGTGGGGGGCAGGGAATCGCCGCTCGGGGACTGGCTGGGTGTCGGTTGGCAGGTGGTGAGCAATTGCCCTGTGCATCATTTGTACATTTCAATCCTTTTATTACTACTGTTGTCATTTTATTAGTGTTATCATTATCATTATTAGTTTCTTCTTTTCTGTTCTATTAAACCGTTCTTGTCTCAACCCACGAGTTTTACTTCTTTTTCCCGATTTTCTCCCCCATCCCACTGGGTGAGTGAGTGAGCAGCTGCGTGGTGCTTAGTTGGTGGCTGGGGTTAAACCACAACACCCTGTTAGACCAAAGTGACATGCTGTGAGGAGTTCTGCAAGAATCTGTTTAGGTCCAGCACTGTTCAGTATATTTGTTAATGAACTAGATGTCAGAAGAGAGAATGACCTTTATAAAGTTTACATGTGGTAGTAAACTGGGTAGAGCTGCAAATGTTAATGAAAAAGGATTAGAATTAAAAATAACCTCAACAAATAATGCTCTACAAAGCTAGGATGTGTTGTAATAGGAAGTAATAACTGGGTAGCAGATCTGCAGAAAAGGATCTGGGGTTATAGTAGATCACAAGCTGAAGATGAGTCTATAGGACCATAATGTGATGAAAAAGGCTGCCCTGTTGGGATGGAGGCTTGTATGGAAGATGTGAAAACCCACCCTACTTTATCACTGATAAAGCATTACCTGAAGATGATGTGTAGCTCGAAGTGCTTTATTTAAAGAAAATTGTGGCCCAACTAGAGTAGTATCCAGAGGACTGCAACGACTATGCTTAAATTTACATACAACTGAAATATAAGTGGAATAATTGGAAAAGATGGAGAAGACACAACAACACTTTTTAAACTATTTCAAAACAAAAATATAAATAGATAAATGTGAGCTATTCTCTGTAACCTTTGGGTATAAGCCATGAAATAATAGGCTCGAATTAGAAGCAAAGAGATTTAACTGAGACTCTGGGGGGAGGAAAACGAGTCTTTCCAACTGTAGAATATTTAATAGTTAAGAATAGTTCAAGATAGCATACCTGAAAAGAGACGTGGAATGTCTGCACTAGAAACTGTGAAGAACACTTGTCTGTAGCAGCTCAGACATCACTGATGGGGCTTTGGGGACCTTCCAAGGTGGCTTCCAGCCGTACACCTCTATGAATGTATGAAAACAGAAGAATAGATAGTTTGTAACATTTTTAATGCATCATATTTTATCTCTGAAGATTAAAATCTGTGGGGATAAAATATAATGTTGAAATGAATGGTATTCTTGATACAGGAATAGGGTAAGCTGAGGAACCCTCATGCTGAGGGACTAGACCAATCAATGGAAGAAAAAAATGACTGATTACAAAACATTTCTCAAGTCAGGAAGTTGCAAGATAGGGAAAAAAATGAGGGAAATATCACTGAATGCATGCTTTATTCTCACATTCTTTCCTTAGTATCTGCTTATAACCACTGTTAAAGGTAGGATACTGAGCTATATAGACTTTTTGTCTGACTTATTAGAGTTGCTCTTATATTGTTTAACATCCTGCATCAACCATGACTAGTATCTAATGAAATGCAAGAGAGAAACAACAGATTATAACTTGGCTTGCTTAAGGAAAACACAGAACTGTTGGCATTTATTGTCCTAACACAATTAGCAACCAGTTTGTGTCACAACTATGATATATTTTCTTCATGAACTATTTCGCATTATAACATTTTAATAACCTCAAGACATTAACTATGACATTGCCTTGTTCTAGCAATGCATTCTCAAAATGGAATGTACCATATTGTTGCTACATGCACTTTTTTTTTCAGCATTAGAAATGTATAATAAGCAATTCTGGAATTAAACCACATTAGAGATGCATATGTTATTTGGCTTTACCTAGCTTTTACAGGAGCTAGAAACATGGGACAGGGGTGATTCAGAGAAATTGACTCAATAGTTTGATTAACTATTAAGTAGGTATTCTTTATTGGCAGCGCTGGATGCATGGGGGATCGCTCCACCTATCGTGCACACCGTCAGGTCTAATTGTGCAGGTTAAATACATGTTCTATATACATATTCACTAGATTTCCGAGAAATGTTATACATATTCATTAGTTTTCTGGGAAACTATTAGCATATGCAAATGTCCTTTACGCAGGCGCATTGAAGGTCTCTGGTGGTCTTCAGGAGTCCTCCGGTGGTCTTCCATAGTCTTCCTCACTTGTCCGCTATTTGACCCTTCTCAGGTGATTCTGCGCAGTATGGTCTTTTACATGTTTTAATACATCAGTGCTCGTTAGTGTTCTTATTATCTAAGTTCTCATTAGTGGTGTAAAAAACCATATGGTTAGTTTAAGCTAAATTATCTACAAGGACGAGAACAAAGGCAGGAGTTCTTATCTTTTCTGGCCCTATCTATTCAAGCAAGGCCTCTACTTGAGCCTTCTCGACAAGATCGTAAATTTATCATACATTTAATTAAGTTTTGTGATTGTTCATGGTTCCTTCTTGCTCATCACTCCCAAGTACCAGTCTCTGACAGGCTTAATCCTTGACGAGCACTAGTCTTTGGTATGTAAAGTTACAGAGAGACAATCATTAAGCAATTAGCAGTTCGTTCTCTATATCAGGGGAGACAGTCTTTTCTGCCTATATATGGCAGTAAAATTAGTAGGGGAAGATAACTTCCACTTTTAACAATATTACGTAGTAGTGATGGCTGATGTCTTTTGTCAGCCAGCTACAGAATTGGCAATTGTACTAACTTCATCCTCTCCCATGCCAAACAGAAGTTACACACCTAGAGGCAGAGCTGGGATCAGAAGGCAAACAGTACACAATAGTTAGTCTTGCTTCAGGACTTAGCATCAGCCTGTATTTGAGTGATCTTTAGTAGAAAATTCTGTAGTAAAAATCACCAATATGCAGATGTCTGTACATAATTTTCTGCAAGCAATCTAATAGTAGCATTGGACAGAACTGGTTTACTCCCACCATGTAACATGGTAACAGAACTCCAGATTTTCCTCTGTGAGCCGTCACATAATTTGCAAGTAATTGCAATACGTCAGCCTCTAGTTCCTATCACACATAAAAAGTGCCAGCTTCCTGCAGAGATCTATTGGTTTGCACAGCCCTAGGACAATCAAAAGAGCTACTGAGAAATGCATAATTTCCTAGCAGGTCCAGGAACTTATATATGTATAGGGTTTTAATGGTTAAAAAAGGACACTTAAAAACATAATGTAAACCATGTGAATATGTGTCCCAAGAGGATAGACTTTGTGTGTACAGAGATTATCCTCCCTTGTCTACATTTGAAGAAGTTAAAGGAATAGCAAGAAGCAGCTAAATGAGGTTAAGTTTTATTTCATATGTTAACAGTGCTACTTTTTATTAGCCTGTGTTTAAACCAGGAGGAGGAGTATACCAAGCAGTTTATTTTGTAACCATAGCTGCTGTGTATAACTCACATATAGTTGGTGACTGATGACAGCACCCTTTAGGTAATGTTGCTATTTGAAAAAAAAATAAATGGAGCTCTCCATTTGGATTGCAACAAGTGTGACAAAGCATTTCAGATGTCGGTCTGAACTGTCACCTGTAGGACGTCACCCCTACATACAGAACAGCCTGTCAGTTGTGACAGGCTATAGCTGGGTTTTTCCCCTCTATTTTCAGTTCCAACTGAACTGTAATTTTGAATTAAATAGTTTCAGGAGTTTCAGTAGCTTTTCTAATAGTTTGCCTGGAATTGTGTATATACCAAAGGTCTAAAGTACATTGAGGTTTTGTGCAAGCTGGAATTTAATACACACAAGATGTGGCTCATAGATTTCCTACTGAAGTACCTATAGTGGCATGAAAAATTCTGACCTAGCAATTATTCTTTCCCTATAATGACATCAATTTTGACTGCCTGATATAAAAACTGCATATTTAGGTCAATGTGTTTTTCTTTTTACACTTGTAATATGCTTTGATTTAGATGTTTTTATTTGGACTGTAATGTTTCCACAAGCAGAAGCCACTATTTACTCTTCTCTCCAGTTCTTTTAATATCTCTGCTTCAGACTACAGTACAAAATAAAAATCTCTCTCTCCTAGTCACTGTACTAGACAGTGATTAGAAAGATGAATAACTGCTTCAAAACATTTGTGTTGCTTCTAACTAAATAAAACATTGCTATTAGCTCCTAAGGCATATCTGACATTATATATGTGATAATCAAACTCTTGCATTATGGTACAAGAAAAGAAAAAACCTACCTATACATATATATATTTCTACATGCAAATGAGTATATGTCAGACTCTTGGAATGTAATAATTTAACCTTTACCAGGGTATTTTCTATATCAGCTTTTAGAAGGTTGGACATTCATCCAATAATTTTTTTTAGGCCATAATCACAGTGCCCCTCAGCTTGTCCTGCTCACTTTTCTTAACCTACTGGAAGAATTGGTTGTGATCGTTTCATTTAATTGAATGTGACAAAGATCTTCTCACCTTGTGCCAATCATTTTTCAGAAACATTTGGTTTTGAAGACAGTTTCCTAATTTGACAGATAATCTGTCCTTACTAGTAATTCATATCAATAGATATGGGCCATTCTTACATACAGTCTATAAATCATCAACCTTTTTCAGCCTGAATTTCTTGTCATCTCTAGGCTGCTCCGCTGAGGTCACTAAAGGTTTCCATTGCCAGTGCTATTTATCTTCCAAGTTTTTTCTCCTCTCTACCTTTTCATTTCATTTCATTTCCCAGGCAAACATACTTCCACTTATGTCAGCAGGTCACCTGCTCTGCGGTAGGTTTCACATCCATACTCTCGTAGACAGGAGTGATGCTCCATGGGCTCTGCACTGCGAGCATACTTCCCAACTCTGGGTCATTCACTTCAGTTGCACTCATAACCCCAGTGAAAAACACAAGGATTTATCAACTGAGTAGGTTAAAAGAAGTCTGGAGGATTTGTGATAAAATCATGGAGTCATGGTCTAGCTTGTGGTTATGGATTAAGCAGGCTTTATGTCCAGAGCCCATCAGTCTAGAAATAATTATTGTCTTAATTAATCCAGTATTCTTCTACAAAGGAAGCATAATATCTTCGAAGAGATCTAGAGTCAGCATGAAATAAGTTGTTGCAATTGAAGCACATAGCACACAGAAGTAGGTATATCATCCTACAGGTACAATGTTAGCCTAAATCTTGTCTCATTTTATGTACTAAACTGAACAGTGCTGTGGGGCTTCAAAGTTAAGTGGCAAAATAAGTGCACCATGAACAGTAATGAATTACAATTTCCTGATTGCCAAAGCCCCACTGCATACAGCATGGCCAGAGTCACAGCCTCTGGACCTTTGGTAGAAAAGATTTAGCAACCTATGTAGACAAATCTCTAATCTGTGACTGCATTTCTCCCCATTATGTTTGTGATATTTAAGTCATTTTCCCTTCCATTTACCTTCCACAAAGCTCAGAGACAGCAAAAATTGCCTCGTTCTGTGGTTTTTAGCTGTCTTTCGTTCATCAGTAGTCTATCATCAGAATGTTTCTCCCAGGTGTGATATAATCTATTAACATTTTTGGCAGCTTCCTGTGTGCTGCTTTTTTGCTGTCTTTACCCAAGCGAGCTTTAAGGGAATGCTTTTTAGCTGATTTGTATTTGTTTGGACAATACAAAACAGTTTTCTCCATTTTCTTCTGTAATTAGTTTTATCAGTATCAGTTTGTTCTTAATGAAAAAAAAAAAATCTATCTTATATTCTTTAGACTTAGTTGCAAGCCATTCTTGTTTCCTGTGCAGCTTTTGGAAACATTAACATTTATCTGTTGATATTTCTATTTTGAAATAAATTACAACAATTAAATAATACTGAAGTCCTTGACTAGAATTATCTTTCACAACTCATTTAACTAATGTTTATGAAAACACTTTCATCTAAGGATCTTAAAGACTGCTATTACCATTATCTTCTAAGCTGCATCCCAGTTGCACTGCAGTGTGTATTCCTGAATGACACGCTGCTTTGAAGTCTTTAAACTACACAAGAAAGTCATGGCTTAGGGATGTTTTTGACAACTAATTGTAGTTTTTGATAAAACTCTTCCAACTCACTCTGTGAGAACATAAGTCTCAGTGTTTTCATTATTCTTGGTTCATATTTTATTTAGGCCACGATTAGCTTGTCACTCACTCGTCTCCAATCTCTGACTCCCCAGTAATGTCCTTCAGTGTAACCACAGAAACCCCTCTATATGCAGCATAATTTACTTCTGTTTCATTTATGTACTAATCTTTGATATATCCAACTCATTCTGCCAAATGGTTACACTTGTACATAATATTTTTCAGATGTGTTGTTTTAAAGTCACATTTTCTTTCAGCTGTGAAAAGCAATTTCGTTATGACATATCTACTATTTAGACACTAAGCACTATAGAAAAGTCCTTGTCCTTTCCCCCATGACCATTTTAACCCCAGCAGAATGACACCATCTGATAAGGAATGGCAATACTCAGAATACAATTACTTGCAGAACAGCATGAGTAACTTGAAAAACTGATTAGCGTGATGTAGTCCACCACTAGCCAGCTCAATATACGGGTTATACTGGTTCACAGGCTCTGTAGATTCTTCACAGACTTGCACCAACCTCCCACTGGGCCAATATATTTGATCAGTGATTGACCTGAATTTAAATTCTTTTAAACTCATGTTTCATGCAGTACAAATCAGAGGAGAACAGTATAGCAAGAAGAGTAATCGTAAGAACATATGTTAGAAGTAGGCTACATCTTCTGCTGGCATAGTATTTAACACCACCCCCTTTCTCAGCTTATAAATTGTAATTGGATGAGTCTCCCCACACAGAGAAGGAGAGTAAGTGGGTGGGAAGATGCTCAGGAAGCATTTTACAGCTCTGCAATTGCACAGGAACCTGACTAACACTGCTCAAAACACTGCTCTTTTAAAGACATATTTAAAGGAGCAACAGAGAATTTTCTGGTTTCAGGATGAAGCACATCTGCCATAACACAGATACCGTTCAGCTACCAGTTAAATCTTTGCAATGCACTATTTAGATCATCTCCCAAATTAACAACGAATAAAAGGGCAAAGAAGGAATAAAAAGCATGCAGAGAAATCATCAAACAACAAACATAAAGCAAAAGAAAGGAAATATGGATTACACACAATATCATTGCTTCAGAATGTGAGGAAGGCAGAAAAGTACAGGTAGTTTAACAAGGGCAACAGAAAATTCATAAGGGAAGGTCCATCTGTGGCTTTTGAACACAATGCTCCAGGCTCAGTCTCTGGTTCAAGAGAAGCTTACAGCAGATAACTGCTGGAAACTGGGACTGTAAACCCAGAGGAAGGACAACTCTAGTCTTGCATGTTTCTTGTGCTCTTTCCAAAAGTATTTGCTACTGGTTAATGCTGTAGATAGGGTGGGCCAGCTGTGACCCCATACAGCATTTCTTACGCTCTGAGGAGAGCAAGGAGCTCAGTGGCACCGGTAATTATCTTTCTCAGTGGCAATAATCTACCCCTCATTTCATGCTATCTGTGATGAAGCAACAGACTTCTACAGATTTATTTAGGGCTCTTGGAATAAAGTACCCTATATACAGTGGGTGACAGTTACCAGTAATGTTATTGTTATTATTATTATTACTGTAGAGAAGATTTCAGCATAAAAATGTTTTTAGAGCCAAGGTTTATACAGACTGATTTCACATTGCACTTCCTACACTAAAATACTCCACTGAATAGAACAACACAATAATTCTAAGATACGCTGAATCCAGAGGTTTGAATAGCAACTGTAATGGCTCCCTTAAAGCCAAGCCAATTCCAAAGCAAATATATAGCTCACATTTCATCTCCCAAATGAGACAGGAAAAGGCCAGTAAGAACATTCCTCATAAGCAAAAAGGTTTAAAACTTGAATATAGACTTTTAAAACTTGCATATATTTTAGATTATGGGTACTTGGCTGCTCTGTAATAAAAGCTATGGTCAATAAATATCTCTGGGCAAGATAAGGATGATCTTTGATATACCCAACAGCTAGGAAGAATATCAGCATAGGATACTCTTTGGGTTTGCATCAATTCACTTTCACTGTGCTCTTTGGCTTATGTTCTGACCTCTGCTATCCCAAGCACCACAGGTAGTAGTATCTGAAATATCACAGACTTCTCTGAATTTTTCCAAATCAGCTTGTATCCATCATGGTTTAATGTCTTCAAAGTACTCGTTTTTAAACAGAGGCTGTCACAACTATAGCCAACATGTAGCCTTTAATCAAAGTAGCTAGAAGATAATGCACTCATTTGCTTAATAACAGTTGTTGCTAACGTTACATACTGATGGACCATTTCATTACAGAATTCGCTAAGTTAGGTCAATATATTATATAAGTTGCTTATGAAAATAATTGAATAAATCTTGGACCAATCCACAGTACAGCACCAACCTCCAGATTAAGTGGGAAAAAACTTCACCTAGTAATACAAATTTGTAGGAACTGGTCCGGTGTTTTGAAAGTAAAGTATTTTTTTAAACTATTCATTATTTAATCAAGCCTATTTACTTTAGAATGATTATCTACTTATTTAAATCTTGTTATAACATTTTTTATTCTTCAAGCATTTATGAAAAATAGGTAAGCTATCTGATTCATGTAAATAATATATTAATTAAATTTTCTTCACAAAAAATAATTAATTCTGAACAGTAACACTGCATTATAAAACAATTCCTAATAAAACATGCTCTAATTATAATTCCAAAGCTCACATTATTTTTGAAACTTGTGTTGGCTTTTTGATAGATTATAATAAAAGCAAATTATTGTATGTTTTAATAACATAGTTGTCAAATAAAGCCATAATGCCCAACTGATGACTAACCACAACGTATAATTCCCCATAAAAGCTAATTGACAATTGATTTTCTTAAATACTGAAAGAATTCATCATGATTAACACTAGTACAATGAAATCCAAAGGAATTAGAAAAGATTTATCTCTAATTGAGCATTTCTGTAAATATTAGACCTACTGAAGAGACTAACAAAGTAGGTTAGAAACACAGCATCCTCTTCCCTGGTTTGTAGACAGAATATGAATTACAAGGATGTAACTGAGGAGCTTGGTGATTTTTTTGTAGGTGCATCACGGTTTATATACACAGTAGCAGCATGGTGCATTGCACTCTCAGTAGTCAAGCTCTGTCAACACACTCAGCTCTGGGATCATCATCTCGTTGTCTCCAAATCCTCAACTAGATTTGCTCTCATAAAGAAAATTTTTTGGGGAAAAAAAAAAAGTAATGAAGAAAAGAGTAACCTTATGGAAAACAAGATGATGAAACCAACAGAAGCTATGCAGATAATTTTTAAAGGTAGTTGATGTGACAGCCTCAGCTGCCCTCTAACCACGTGGATGGATTTTATGCTGGAAGGGAGCTGACAAGGGAGGCACACAGTTCCTTGCTGCTCCGCATCAGCCCCATGCAGGAGGCATGTGGCCTGAGGGGCTTGAAAAGAAGCTGTGCTGGAAGCAAGTGTGCCAGTACCCAGAACGAAGCAAGGTAATATCAAATGGAAGCTAATGAGGGAGACAGGCAAAGACCCCCACTGCCCTTAAAATTGGATAATTGGAGCAATAAATTTTTCCATGCCATGTTAAATACAAAACAGGAAAGCCAGTGAGCATGATTATTATGTATCAGCTTATCCAGGGAACTTTAAGCAGTAATTAAAATAAAAAGACATTTCCCTACCCTGGAGAATTTTTGGTGTGCAGCACCCCAATGTCGTGGTGACAGGCAATTCATGTCCTTCACTAAACCTCAGTACTCATGGGGAAACTTTAAAGTTGTCACTGTGGGATACATCAGAAGGTACAAGTGACACAGAGTAGAACATAATAAAAAGGTAAAAGGCTATTGCTGTATGAGCACATGGCCAATTTAAATTAGTCATGCACACTCAAGACAGCTCTGTACAGCCCAGAGAACTTGCAGCCCAAGGGCAGGAGGCTATTAGGCTGGCTTTTAAGCTGCTTTACCTTCTTTTTAATGCTTCGATACTAGAGGAGCTACCAGGGTCATTTGGACAGCCCCTCTTCTACCCAAAACACTCAGATCTTCCCTGGTATTTAACTACAAATCTTTTGCTTTACACTTTTTACAGCGTGCATTTCATTCCCAGCTATTGCATTGTCAACTTCTTTTCTATGTTACCAGATTTTTTCCTTTTTTTGATTAAAACTAAAACTAAATGAGAAAGGATGTTGCTTGTATTAATAAAAAAAAAAAGGCAAATGAGATTGTTCTTGTGCTTTAATGAGAACATAGAAATGGTAAGCTAAGTCATATAAACTGGAGCAGTTTTGAGAGAGATGTCTCAGTTCAGTACAACTATATAAAATTAAGCAGGAATATCAAGTCAGGTAACTGTCTCTACCTAATTAATCCATCTGCATTTACCATGGTTTTACCATGTACAAACAAGTAAACTAGAGTTTTAAAATGACATTTGTTTTCCTTGCACCCAGAAACAATGATACCAGTTTAACAGAAGAAAAAGTCATTAAGATTTTTTTTTTTTTTTTTTGGTGCTTTTCATACCTAACACATTGTGAAGCAGCCTAACACTGCAGAGGTGGTCTAGGAGATTCTGTCATTTGTGTATACCCAGCTCACCTGGACTAAATAACAGAAATGGTTTCACTAGAGAAGAAACATTATTCCTAACCCACAATTTTCTTCCGCATTAATTTGAAAACTGCTATGGAATTATTGATGACTTCCTCAACAATTAGTAGGAATTACCAGATATTTGGATTTAATATCCAGCTTCCAGGTGGCAACTAACCTTTGTGTAACCAAGTTGACTCTGACAATGAGTCTATTCTGCTCCCTGATTGCTTTATGCTTTCCCTTATTTGGTCTAGTCACACACCACAGTAAAAGACCTCTTACTGAGCCTGTCCCATCATCCCTCCTACTCATTCCTCTGCCGATTTCCTCCCCCCTTATGAAGAAAACTCCTGATCTCATCTTAAAGGGCTTACAGAATTTTCTCTACTTGAGCTTTCATCTCCCTTCACTCCTATCATGGTGCATTCCCTTCCAGATCCCTTTTCTCTGCTGCCTCCTTAGGGCTGTATCACAGAGCTCCAGGTAATGTGCAGTGTGTGAAAGAGCAGAAGTGAAGAGCTGGCAAGACCGTATTTCAGGAGCTTTGGCCTATTGGTGGATTTTCAATTGAAACAAGTGGTTATTCATCAACATGAGAAATTACACATGAACATATCAGCATTTACAAGTTCCCACAGATATGGAAGCTCACTGTTTCTAAACTTCCAGATATCAAGCTGGGAGTGTAAGACATCTGCAAACTTCATACTAGAAAGCCAGGTTCCCCCGAGAAATTGGCTTAAGCTGCTCACATTAAGGCATCCATCATCACAAAGCTGTGATCCTTGAATCCAAACTTGGAGTCATAATTTGCTTCCCAGTGCAATGGTTTAGGCTTTCTGGCTTCCCTTTAGCTCCAGCAGATCGCACTGGAGTACAAAGCTAAGCCAAGCTGGTCAGAGCCTAGAAGCCATATTCTACTTTATTATGCACAAACACATCAGTCAATAAATTATGTATGTGTATGAAACAAACAAACAAAAAGCCTTAACCAACTCCATTAAAAAAAAACCTAAATGGTAAAATAACTTAAAGAATGCAATTATTCAACAAAACCAATCTCAGCATGCATTTTTGAGATAATAGGCTAAAATGTAACAGCAAGCACACCATTACCTGTTCAAAAGCTAGTCTGATAGGAATGCTAAACTGACAATAATCCAAATGACTAATAATCCATTTATGGTCCAATATTCTATAATGAACAGTTACAATGGTCAGATCCTTTGGAAAAAGGTATAGAGCTTTGTGTAACGCACTAACTATAAAACGATAATCCTATTTACTATTTTCCATAAAACAAGAATATGAGAGCATTTGCTTAAATGAAAAGCCACACATATCTTTGTGAGCTATGCATAAATGGATAATGACAGCCAGACTTCTAGACTTCCTCTGCCTGATCAGTTCTGAGGAACTGCCGTCAGTATGAAAAGTACTAAATAATACACATTGGCTTCTCTTCTTTGCATGTACTTTTGCATCTATCTGTCACCAAACGTGAGGAAAATGAACCCTGTTTTAAATCTATGGTTTATGACAAATACTGGGAAATGCTTAAAAAATGAAGCAAAAACCAAAACACAGCACAATATAGGAATTGCTTGTGGATGTCGCTGTCAGAAAACAGTAGTGAAGGGAGCAATTTATTAAGTTTAGTTAAAAGGAAGCCGAACACTGACGATGACTTCCATCCATGTAGAATAATATTAGCTATTTAGTACTACCAGGAATTACCAAATTAAATTGGGAGAACAGTGGTTTTCTTTATTTGGCAAAATAACTCGCTTGGGTAGCCTTTCTGTATCCCTTTACTGGAATCAACGCACTGATCTTGCTAGAATTACAGTGTGATCATCCATGGACAAAACAAGAATATCCTGGATTTACATTAAGCTGGGCGACAACTATAGTTTGTGCATATGTGCATATGTCTGTTTACGCATATGCATACATACAGTTAGAGAAGTAAGTCATTTAACACAAACGCTGCTCATGTTACTCTCTTATACTGAGGGGTCAATATGTGTGCAAATAGGAATTTCTAGTTTGAGGACATGGTTGCATATTTTTACAAGAGGATTGCTACCCTCTTGAAAAAAAAAAAATCAGACCTGCTATGTCACATGAATCATACACGTGGCAGACTGCACTCATGCTTCCACATTTAGATTTTGTTTTCATTGTTCCCTGTAGGTTTTTTTCTGGCTATAATTAGAGTTAATCACATTTCAAAGTACCAAGATAATTATCTCCATGTCAAATTAGCTATTTTCAAATGAAAGACTATTTCTGCTTAATTTTTCCCATCTTGAAAGCAGCGATCCCCAGATCTTTTATGTCATTTCTTTATGAACATCAGGTTACGATAAGCTACTTTCTGAACCACTGCTTGAATGCAATTTATTTTACATAGCTTTGCATAATAAAATGGCATTTTAGATAACTTATTCAAAGGGCAGATATTAATTCTCTGAAGATTTCATTAAATCATTCTTTTCATGTTAAATTAATGTGCCAAGTTAATTTTGGAATAAACAAACCAAGATATTTAATTGCTTTGTGATAAATATGTACTGCTCGCTTAGAATTTTATCATGCAGTTTTACATTTTAAAACTCCATATATTTCTGTGTGTCTTGAGAGATTTAAATTTATATATTTACTGATACACATAATAAGATGTATTTAATAAACTGGTAACTCCATGTGCATATCAGACATAATTTTCTCTTTAATAATTATTTTGTATCCTATGTTTTCCTAAAATATGAATAAATTACAGAAGGGGTTTTCCTGGAAGAAGTCAGTTCTAAACAAATTGACAGGAAAAAACTGAAGGATAATGATCAGCTTTGACAAACGGGAACTAACATTAAAAAATGCAGCTGCACAAAAGCAAGACAGCAAAACTCAGAACTGAAGCCAGACTTTACCTCAGATTTCACAAGACCACTACCCTCTTTTTTCCCCCTTAAGTAAACGTAAAGGTGCGCTCCAAAACTGCACCATGTAAAATACAGTTAGTTGGAAACTAGCTTAACTGATTTTTGAGTTTGAGTTTCAGAAAATGGTCACCTTTAAGTGCATGCAGTCAAATCAAAACATTACACAACATCTGCTCCGTTTTAAAAGTCCTAAGACACTCCACGCGGTTATTCCATGACTGATCCTGCAAGTGCTTCTTTCAACCTTTATCACTGGGTAAACAAAACCACCACCTACTAAATCTGTGGTTAAAAGATAAGTATGCACTGCTAAACAGTAATTAATGCAGCATCTTTAATAAGAGGGAGATTTTGATGAGCTTTACTGGTACAAAATAAGCTGGCAGTCCAGCAACAATTATTTACTAACACTCTTAACAAGGAGAATTAGAGGTGAAGGGTACCTTTGACAACTGTCAGTAATTATTATTATTATTGCTGTAACAATATGGTTGGATGCATATTTTACTTTATTTCTTGGTAATATTTCATATTACTTTTAAAGGATACAAAAATCCATTGCAATACTAATATTTCACACTGATTTATGCAAGCATAATGTTGGAATTAGTTCTCTGATGTTTTCTTCTGATAGGGTTGTAAAACATTCTTGGGTGTTATTTCAATTCTTTTTATATCTTTTCAAGAAAATTATACTCAGCTAGAATAAATTATTTCATTTCTTCAGTTATCAATGAATAACAATCTTCTCATTTAGGGTAGTTTTTCAGCATGTATTACAAACTGGGAAGGAACACCTATGTTGAACTGTCGTATGAATACTGATAGCACATTTTTAACTGGAAAATTAATTATTTCACAGTTTTGTAGCTGAAAAGTTTCTAGTGAATCCTCTATAGTGAAAAAGGTTCATACATGCTTATATTTACGAAATTACTTTTCTGTCTGGAAAACAATGGATGCTGATCAGTTGCTGGATTGATTCTAAGTAGATATAGGGTCTAGGAGAGCCCCCCTTCCTTGTGTATCCACCCTCATCCAGTTGATCTAGCTGCAGTCTCTTTCGCCAGGTGGGGGACACAAGGGTAAAATGCACCCAGTCAGGAGCACATGGAGGAAGGGAGCCAGAATCTCAGCATCCTTCTGAGATTTATGTTGCCGTTGTTCTCCTACAGCCTACCAGCCTCTCAGCAGCTAATGTGGTACTAAAACTATCCATTTTACTTTGCTTTTCTGTGTGACATTCACTGTGCTCTAAGGATGTTTACCTCAGTAACACACGCAGGGAATGCCTGCTTGATGGATCACAAGCATACTTAAGCATGATCTACATGCCAATCTGCTCTGTTCTGGTGGGTTTGGGTGTATTAAAAAGAGCAATGAGTTTCACAACTAATTGTTCTACATTAATAGAAGAAAGCACTTGGTATAAGTTGCATTTGTGAAAGTTCAGTGAATTTTGTTAAAGGGCAGGAAAACCATAAAGCAGAGACATTTTATACTTCTTAACAGGATACACAAAAAGTAAGTTTTTAAGCTCTTTCAGGACAAAGTTAGTCAGCATTATGATAGATAGTAATCCCCTATGAGAAAGAAAAAAAAAAAGCTTAATTTTAAGCACAGACTTAAGCCTCTTTACATCCAAGACTACTACTCACCAAATTCAAACAGTTAGTAAACTAACAACTCGGTATAAACTAAACATTACTGAAAGCGAAGTACCTGCCCAAGTGCTTTATTGACTCAGGGTGAAATAATGTGTATGGGGATCTTGCAACTGATATCACCTTGGCTTTTTACACATATATTTGTAACTTCTACAAAAACAAACAAGTATTGGTCAAAATATTTCTTTTTTGCCAGTGGTAGCAAAGTGTGCATGCATGTCAAAATTTGGGGATTGTGTGAAAAAGCGAAACCTGCTTGTTCTCCATCCTCCACATACTAAAGCAAAGAGAGTGCACTCTAAGTGGAGCACACCTATGGGAGTACACCTTATTCAGATAAGTCCTCAAAGGGTTAAGCCCCTGGCCCATTTTCAATGGTTTAAAATTCTCTTCTCTTGATTATAAGAAGTCATTATTTATCTGAATTAAGAGGAAGAAGGAAGAGTAGATGGTCAAAGCAAGAGCAGAAAGTATACATGCTAATATGTGACCAGGTCCTGATCAGCATCCAGCTGTGAACACCAGCATTTCTCAATGGGATGAAAATTTGATGATAGGTTGCATGTGCAATTGAGCAACACAAATACCTTATTCTCAGCCACACTAAGGGCCAAGGCTGCACTTCTGAAAATAATTATTTTTTTGGAATACACAATTTTGAGGGTCATTGCCCATGGATTGCTGAAAATGCTCTCTCTGGGAATCTAGACATATTTGTTTGGCCATGAGTTTCTATTTCACAGTGCAAGATAAGGCCTATTTGCTGCTATTGCCCATCACAATGTAATCAGCTTCTGTTATTATCATCAGTTTATTCATTCCTCTGTAGCATACTGTGCTGTACTCAAGTTCAATCGGCAGAGATTTATTGTAGGAATGATTTGTTTGTCGATTTGCTTGCTTCCCCTCCTCCCAGACAGCACATACGTGGAGGTATGTAGGTGGGCTACAACATTTTAATCGTTTCCTAACCCTAAATTGATGGAGCTTCTGGAAAAGTCTTTAAACCGATGCCCAACTATAGTGTCTAATTCTTGTTTTGCAGGGTAACATTAATATCTAGCAACTTCTGCCTCTTCACATTAACAGAAATTGTTTCAATGCAGGGTAAACAAAGTGAGAAAATGAGGGCACTGCTTCCTACGTTTGGGAAACGCTGCCAAAGGCAGCAGGCCAGGGCCAAAAAGAAACTCAATCCTCCTGCAAGCAGTCGTCTTGTGGAGAGGTTGGTTCTAAGACAGCCTGGCTGAGCACACTACAATGTTAGCGTAAGTGGAATTTTCTGCTGTAAGTTTTATAAAACTGTAAGCCTTCTTTCCTATATTAACAGCTACCCAGGCACTTTTTCCTATTACCAGAAGCACTTCAGGGGTTTGCTAATGCGTTGGAAGCACCTTTCTGATAAGCCAACATAAATAGGTACAGCAATAAATCAATAAGCATTATGCTACTCCATGATATGGAAGGGGATCATTTCATTATGCTGATAAAAAAAATGAAAAAACTATATGAAGGGCCATTTCTATGTACAGACAATCTGAGGTATATTATACCTTGATAGGAGAGGAAAACAATTACAGGATATGCTACTCACCAAAAGCAATCAGTACCACGTGACAACTGTCAGGATAGGCTTATTAGAGAGGGTTGCATTAAAAGACAATATGCCTTATGAGGAAGATAGAGGTATTAATAATATGTAACACACATGCAGAGTGATGCATGTGTTACACAGTGGCAAGCTAATGCTTCCCAGGAAAATATATTGTTTTAAACACAGCTTTAATTAATTTCCTTGTTCAAGTGTGCAAAGCTGTAGCCAAGAAAGCATCTCCTTCCATATCAGTTTAAATAGCACCTTTCTCCTATTTGTTGGTAGCTCCTATTTAATATTCTATTGCCACAAGAAAAATAAAAAATAATTGCATTAATAAAAGCTAATTGCATTAATTAACAGATGTTTTGCTTTTAAATTTCTATAGTAAAATGAAAATTGTGCTTGAGAAGTTGGACTAACACGTTAATGGTCCTTCTTTTCATTATTTATTTGGTACACTTGTTCAATAAAATCAGTCTCTTCCCCTAATTAAACACATTTTATACTTTTATTGCCATTGCATAAAGTCCAAAAGTCACAACAGGGACTACATTATAGAGCCATTACACACTTCCTAGATGACTGAAAGCACTTAGTTTCACCTCAAATATCACAATGCTGTAGAGAAGGAAAATATGATGGTGATTATTAATATTAACAATCACTTAGTAGTGTGCTTTTATGTTGACAGTCTCCCAGTGACTCCCACCAGCTCTGGATCCAGCTCACCATACCCTGCAATTCAGCCTCTACCGGCAGCTTGTACCCCTGGAGAGCTCCCTTGCATGGAGAGGAGTGTCTGGTGTCCTGTGCTGCCAGAGCAGCTTCTCTCCAGCAATCGGGACAGAGGCTAGATTTTGGCCGGACCCGGCACCAGTCAGGCCTCAGCTCAGTTCCAGAGAGTCCTTAATCTTGAGTAAATTAAATATTAGGGGAAGATAATACTGTTCAACAGGCTTTGTGCCTGATTCAACCAAACTGAACACTGAAATGCAGAGATAAACCTAATGCAAGCTGTTCTTGCCAGCCCCACAGAATATATGAGGTCCAGAAAGAGTTTCCTGAACACTGTGAAAGGCTATTCCAAACTAACACATCAGCATGAAAGGAAGCAGGAAGAGACAAAGGATGGAGAACATTATCCAGTTTTTGTTTTAAGATGCCTAAGTCCCAAGGCACAAAAACCCACACAGTCTACCTAAGTCAGTGATACTTAAAGTATTTCAGTGTGAGCTTCAACATGTAAACTAGCTTTATAGGACAGCACCAGAGGTTTGTAGTAGCCCATCCCACTCAGTGCTGTAACTCCTTTATTTTCATTATCTGAAACACAGTGCTTTCAAGGCCCTTCCTTCTTTATTGCTTCTTTCTACACCAAAGTCTGGGCACTATCACTTCTCTCTAATAGCCTTGACATTTGGGATGGTTAACCAAAACCAGCTTATATTTCCCCCCCCCCTCCCCACTACGAGACTCTGTATTTCCTTTGGCTGTAGCACGTGAGTTTTCCTCTGTTCCTCTTCAAGTTGTCCATTAGTACTACTCATTTTTACAGCCTCCCATGTCTGCCACTCAGTCTTCCAGTTGAAGGACTTGCTTCCCATCACACCCCTCTCTATTCCGTTCACCTGCCCACAAATAATGTAGATGTTTGGACAAGCTCAATGAAGCTGTATTTTCCCAGTCACATCATTAGCGTATGTGCTCACTGGGAGACATGACAGAAGTAAAAGGAAGGGAAATAATTTCAGTCAAATTGTTAGGGCTTGGTTTTGGTTAAAAAGAGAATCTCTGAAAATGTCTATATCAATTATAATTTAATCTCCTTTGCAATCATTTAAAATTCCATCCAATTAAGGTAGTTTTTGCCATATACCTCAGAAAACTTCCTATGTGCAAAACTTCCTTCTATTTATGTTCCCTGGTTCTAAATGCTGCTTCTCTATTGATTACTATAATTCAGCTCTAATTGCACTTTTACAAAGCAGAATGAATAGATTACAGTTGAGCTAAGAGAAAGCCAAACATCAATTATTAATATAACAGAGCTGGCCTTTACCATGTCTGTATTATTTACTTTGGGGAGTTTAAGAACCTGCTGAATAATATTTATTCTCGTAAATTAACCACTTCGAAATATTTGTTTCCATTAAGGAAAGCAACCAGACTAATAAAATACACTTTCAGCAAATGCAAACAAGCCCTCAGTGTCTCTAATGATACGTGAAAACCCAACGCACTTTCTCAGAAGGAGGCAGCCTTGGTATTTTAGAAAGCAGCCTACATATTCTTCACCAAGAATAAACACAGCTGGTTGATCTCCAGATTAGCTTGCAGCACGGGGTCTTTGGTTACTGTTTCAGTCGTTATTATTGTTAGGCTATTTTAGCCTCGACAGGGATCCAAAAAGCAGACTGCTTCAGTTAAGGAGAAAAAGGTAGTGGTAAAGCTGGTATTTCCTCAGTGCAATTTTTTGTATTTACAAGGCCATTCCACCAAGACCTCTTTCCCAGCCCCATTTTGGCCAGCACAGTGGCCATAGCCCACCCCACCCCCCTTAATTCCTGGCTCCCTCATTGGTCCCACTTCTTGCCTGTGCATCTTCTGCTTCTTTGCTCCAGCAATCTGCTTTTCCATTAACAGCTGCTAATATTGACAGAGTTTAGTCTCTAACCTTACGGCCTATGGCTCTGGCCAATGATTTTGCTATATTAATTTTGTCTTTCTTTCTTTCTTTTTTTTTAAATATATATATATATTGCTAAGCAAGAAAAAATTTAAATTATGCATCTGACCTTTGTCTCTTCTCTTTGGATACTTCACCTGCCCAAAAACCTTTTCTACCACTAGTTTGGTCATCTGCAGAATGATCTGGCTTGGTGCAGAGCCTACCTGGCCAAAACACAGGGGCTGGCAGTTTGCAAACACATGTACAGACCCATCAAGAATTTCACCTTAGGAGTGAATTTCAGAATTGTCTGCAGGCAGATGGTATCAGCCACAGTTCCCCTTCATTATTTAACTGCTACTTTGAAGGTGGCTCACATGCTGCATAGATTCTGTGGTTGTTCTGTAGGTAGAGCTGAATTTCCTCTAGTGAATAAGTACTACGCTTAAAAGCAACTGTTTCTCAGAAATACTCACCAAAGCTAATTCTGTAAATTTCCACTGTATCATACTCAAGAACTCACTGTACAATAATTAATTAGCCATTTGCAGCTAGAGCTGGAGGCATTCATCATCTTTCCAAAAGCATGCATATCACCATCTGTAACACCCACTCAGTGTTTTGGCTCTGAATGAGATAAAACATTTAACACATTGGCTGCTAAAAGTTAGATTTGCTGCAGAACCATAAAATGTGAATTCTGTTGTGCTGCTCCTTTGAGAGTACAACCCCAGCATTTGCCACTATGGTATAGTCTCTCATCAAAAAGCCTGGAGGGAATCCAATGAAATCTGTGCACAATGTTCAACTGCTGTTCAACTGCAAGAGTGTTAATCCAGCTCTTTTCTCTATCTGATTAGAGGAAATCAGCCCTTTCTACCCATTAGGCATCTTTTATATGCTCCTGCAATATGTATGTTTTTATTTCTTTTTAATTCTTTGGAAATAATATCAGTGCAGTAGTAGTCTAGTAACTGTGTGTCTGTGATATAAGTTAGGACTATATTGTACCTAAGAAAGAAAACAAGATGCTCCTCCTTCTTTGATTTACCCAGGAACTGATTAGAAACCCTCTGAGCAACACAATCCTTGGAGGTAAGGAATCTCATCAAGGAAGACTGATAGCTCTGGCTTGATTAGATCCCTCTCCCCAGACATGCTGTCTTGCAAAGGGTTCCCAACACCTCTGAGCCTTCCAGTTGTCTCCTCCAATGTATTGATTGGCAGGGGCCCACAGGCCATCTACAACCCCTACTCCTTAGTCTCCACATCTCTAAACATGTTACAGGCAGATTCCTGATTACTTCATTTCAGAGTTAGAGCTTTCCAGAATATAATCCCTACTGTGCAGATAAAACTGCACTGCTTCTTCCTGGGTGTGTAATTTTGAATTTGGCTGTGCTAAAGCCCAAGGGAACTTGCCTAACCAGTGAGCAGCATCAGTAGGTGCTCTGTCCTCGATATGTACCTCAATCTTGAGTCATCTGCAAATTTTATCATTGGCAATTTTATATTTACTTCACAATTGTCTGTAAAAATGCTGAACAAGATTAATTTTGATACTAATTCACTAAAACACCCACTTATTGATTTCTCATTAACAAATATTTGTTGTTATCTAAGGGTCTGGCAGTTCTTCAAGCACTTCTACATGTTTTAACAATGTTGTACAGTGTTAGTTTTCCCTAAGAAATCAAAACCTTAAGCCATCACTCTGTGTATGTCAACCAATCTCTTCAAAGGTTTTTGAATTTATTGACCAATTTCATGGATATTTTATAGTTCTAGAGACCTGAAACATGTTACAATCCTATAATTTCATGAAAATCAGTAATAAAAATAAGTAAGCTCTTCTAAAAAAACTATGAAAGAAGAATGTGGTTCAGAGATGAGCTCTACTCCTTAACCACCAAAGAAATCACACAAGGGATCATACTCAAGACAAAAATTTCATAAGAAGGCAGGTGTATTGGGTTTGTGTGGCAAGGTTTTGGTAGCGGGGGGGTTACAGGGGTGGCTTCCATGAGAAGCTGCTGGAAGCTTCCCCTGTGTCTGACAGAGCCAATGCCAGCCGGCTCTAAGATGGACCCACCACCAGCCAAGGCCGAGCCAATCAGCAACAGTAGTAGCGTCTCTGGGATAACAGATTTAAGAAGGGAAAGTTGCAGCAGGCACAGAAACAGCAGCTGGAGAGCAGAGTGAGAACATGCAAGTGAAACAACCCTGCAGACCCCCCCAGGTCAGTGAAGAAGGAGGGGAGGAGGTGTTCCAAGCACCAGAGCAGAGATTCCCCTGCAGCCCATGGGGAAGACCATGGTGAGGCAGGCTGTCCCCCTGCAGCGCATGGAGGTCCATGGTGGAGCAGATATCCACCTGCAGCCCGGGGAGGACCCCACGACAGAGCAGGTGGGTGCCCAAAGGTGGCTTTGACCCCATGGGAAGCCCGCACTGGAGCAGGCTCCTGGCAGGATCTGTGGCCCCATGGAGACAGGAGCCCACGCTGGAGCAAGTTTTCTGGCAGGACTTGTGACCCTGTGGGGGACCCATGCTGGAGCAGTCTGTGCCTGAAGGACTGCACACTGTGGAAGGGACCCATGCTGGAGCAGTTCGTGAACACCTGCAGCCCATGGGAATGACCCACGTTGGAGAAGTTCGTGGAGGACTGTCTCCCGTGGAAGGGACCCCATGCTGGAGCAGGGGAAGAGTGTGAGGAGTCCTGCCCCTGAAGAGGATGAAGCAGCAGAGACAACGTGTGATGAACTGACCATAAACCCTATTCCCCGTCCCCCTGCGCCCCTGGGAGGGGGGGGTTAGGTAGAGAATCTGAGAGCGAAGCTGTGCCTGGGAAGAAGAGAGGGGTGGAGGAAAGGTGTTTTGAGATTAGGTTTTATTTCTCATTACCCTACTCTGGTTGATTGGCAATAAATTAAGTTAATTTTCCCTAAGTGAAGTCTGTTTTGCCCATGACAGTAATTGGTTGAGTGATCTCTCCCTGTCCTTATCTTGACCCATGAGCCCTTTGTTATATTTTCTCTCCCCTGTCCAGCTGAGGAGGGGGAGTGATAGAACGGCTTTGGTGGGCACCTGGCGTCCAGCCAGGGTCAACCCACCACAGCAGGTTGCACTGGCTTGACTGTACACCAGATCACCAGATCAACTGGAATATTGTGCAGCGCTAAGTCAGGAGCTATCAACTGTATATTTAAATAGCTATACAGATACTTTGTACATAAAGAACAAAATCAGGTTTATTTGAGAAGATCTATTTTAAAAACATAATGTAAAAGACATCTACAAAAATACCACCAACAATTAATCTCAGTCAATGAGAAGTTCTCTCTACCAGATCCATATGTTCACGTGTTCCCTTTTTCTTGCTACTCCCTCACATAAGATATCACTGACTTGATCTGGACATAAGCTTTCAATGCATTTTTCCTTTTTTTTTTTCCTTCTTTTTTTCTGATCTTTCTTATAAGCCTTGAGGTAGTATACAAATGTATCTGTTTAGTAAAAACTTTCCTTTTCCTTCAAGAAATGGAGGTGAAATCCACTCAGATGGAAGGGGGGAGACTTTAGTCTTAACTTCAAAAGAGAAAAAAGAACAGTGGAACACCCATGAATTTATTTAAAACAAACAAACAACAAAACCCCAAGAGATATGTCTTTGTTTAGGTGATACTGTACAGAGCCTTTAAAGACACTTGCGAAGATTCACTTTTTCACGTGACACAAGCCACATTTATTGCAACATACAGTAGCAGCCTGTTACATCTTGAACAGATATAATGTTATTAATAGCAAATTTCTCCTCTCCAATGAAGTCCTGCCATGAATATTTATCTACATTCAAATAGGAATGTCTCTCATCTCTGAAAAGAATTCATAAACTTTAATACAACTTCAGACAATTTGATAGGTTTACATTTCCCTCAAGTAAACAGCTTCACATTAGCATATGAATGTTATTATCTATCCTTTAACTTTGCCAGACACTGACCACTTTGTTGCATTTTTAATAGCTTACCCATGAGTTTTTTCATTAAACATTTTTGATCCATTGTTAGCTTTGATGTCAGCTTGAGAAAGAATTTTGCCTGTTTGCACATCGGTGAGTTAAGTTACCTAGAAACACTTTATACCAGCCTAAATTACAAAAAAGGCCTTACACAGCTAGACTGACTTCTCTGTTACAACACAGGTATCTGAGGAAAACACATTAAGTACCATGAAGGATGAAAAGATATTAGAATATGAACTGCATGTAGCATCATCCTCATTCTTTCTTACTGCAGTAGTTTTTTTGAAAATCAGAACGCTCATTTCGCAGAAAATGGTATTTTAACATGTTTTTTCTGAATCCCAGGGGAACTTAAATTAGATGTATTAATGTGAACTTACATATAAAGAGAGGAGAGAGATGGAGAGATCCCCTTGATATCTTTGAAGATCAAGGAACATTATTTATTTACATTTTCCCATTATCTTTGCTATTATTAATGAACAAAACATGCCTGATACCAGAGTGATGGACAAAATTTTTCCTGTGTGAAGACCTCAAACGCAGTAACTGCTAAAGGTCACTGATGGATCTTCAGCACCAGAAGAGATTCTGCTCTTCAAGTTTCCTATTAAAAGTGTATATTGAAACTCTTCCTACAAAAGGGAAAATACAGGGATAAAGACATCCTTCCTTCCCTCCCAACTTTTTTAACTTTTATTTTGACCTTGGTTGACTAACCTAGAAAACAGCAAATAAGCGCCTTTTTTTTTTTATATATATATACATGAGAACATAGTTATCATGAATTGAAGACAAGGCTATGCTGGACATCTTTCATCTAAGTTAATGCATACACTCAGATTATAACAAAGTCTGTATTTTTACATGCTTGAGAAAACATCTCTTCTATTCAGTATTTCCATCAGTTTAAAAAGTGACTCCTACTACGCTAAACAAGTACGTTCTTATGTAACACACCTTGTGCTACATTGCTTCAAGTCTCAGTCTAAGACGTTAATGAAAGTAACTCCCACAACAAGAAATCCTACCTAGCAGACGTAAGCAAACAGATGCCTCAGAAGGTTTAAATAATTAGATAACCCACCCTGATATAGGAAGGGATTTGCATGCATTTGTTTTTACACCTACTGTGACAGATGTAGCCCCAGAGCTTTCTTGGACTAACTCAATTATTCATCATTATCTGTTTATCAGTCTACTTATGTCTGAAATGAATTTCAGAGTAAAATAAAGCAACAAGGAACTTGCTACCTCAGTGGACTGAAACTGTTCACGAGTGCTTCAATTCCTAATTTACACAGGGCAAATGGGAATTGCCATGCAAGTCAAACTAATGGTCCATCTCATCCTTTTTCTTACTGTATCCTAGAAAGGAACAAAATGCTCTACAGCAGGAAATGGTGGGTAACCATTTAGAGAGGCAGGTTTCCTTCCTATCCCACCCTCCAACTGAAACGCTGCTTCCAATTAAGTGTGAGAGTTTACACCCTTTCCAGAAGAAAGTCTAGAGTTGAACTGTGTTGATAACTATTATGACTTTGGCTAAGAGCAACTGCAGTTCCTCTCAAAGTTTTTCACACCTGCCAGTTTCCCCTTCTACTCAATATTCCTTCATTATTTTCAGTACTGGTCTAGAAGTTAATCTTCCAGGATGTAGATCAGACAGTTGTTTACTGTGAATTTTTGCTGGTTATTTAGCTGTTCCTGTACTTTTAAAATGTCCTTAAAATCAGTAAAATCAAGGCAAAAACTTAATAGAAACGCTTACTTTTTCCCAGTTAGTTCTATGTGTGTACCTGGCGAGATCCAGCGTGTGTTCAGCTCTCATAGCTGTCACCAGGCTATTTTAACTTTATCTTAGCAAACTGTTGCTCTCCAATATGTACTGACAGTAGGAAGAGTAAAGCAGCTAAAAACGGAAGTCTTCTATAGTGATTTTAATTAAGAGTCTGTCACCATCTGAATTATTATTACTGTTACTTTAGGAATTACATTGCAGCATAAATTATTATAATAAAGAAGCCTGGCAATTGCAATCTTAGCCAAAGTGCCTGGAACAGGTTTAGCTTGCATTATGCCTTTGGGGCCACTAGGGAAAAAGAAATTCAGAGATTGCTTCCATTTGGAAGAGGAGCTGTGACGATGCCAAATTCTTCCATAATTAACTGCTGTTTAGTTATGGAGGCAATAGATGCCCTGTCCCCACCTCTGAAGCCCATGGCCTTCCCCATGGCACTCCCACAGTTCCTCACCCAAGAGTTCCCTCCCCGGGGTCCACGCTCACTCTGTCACTGTGTCTCTGGCTCACCCAACTCCCCCCTCTGTGCTCTCTCTCTTACAAACACACCTCAGCAGAATGAAATCCAGACAAAGCCTCACGCTCCATGTGTACACCACAGATACATTTGTTTGAAACATGAGAGGTGCCTGTGCTTGGGCTGAAAGTGGCAGATGTACAGTTAGTTGATGTTATAAAACAGCACAATTATCAACTGTTTTAAGGGGAAAAAGCAGACATTCTCAACCCATAACTGTGCTTTATCAAACCATGAGAAAAATCAGACAAAAGCCAAAATAGGAGAGTCTCCAACCAAAGACTTCAACACACATGGTCCCCCAGGAGTGACACTGAGTGTGAGGGGGTCCCTCCTGCTTTGACAAATGCCTGTGGATGGTGGCAAGTGGCTGCTTTGCCAGCTGTGGCAGGGCCTCCCGACAGCCATCTCATGGCATTACTTTTACCCAGCCACTCTGCCATGGAGAGAGAGTAGAAGGAAGCTGCCATTGCTACCAAGCACATGGGGTACAGCACAAACACCCACACAATGCTGCGACTTCAGCGGATGGGCTGGATGCACACCATGTGGAGAGCTGAAACAGCAGATGGGCTGGATGCACACCATGTGGAGAGCTGAAACGCCGCCTGCTTCCAGCCTGTGATGAACCTGGAAAGTCACACCCCAATGCCACCATCCCCGCTGACCTCCAGTGCACTCAAAGGATGGGGTTCTCTTTTTTTCCACTCCTTATAGCTTTTAGAGAAATATAAGCAATGAAACTAGGAGGAACTGGGTCACAGCTGTACCTAATAACTACTTGCGTGACTCGCTGATAACAGCAGCAGCCCGACACTCCACCTAATGCAACGCTCTGGAAAAGTGAAGTGATGCAAGAAGCAGAACTGGATTGTGATCCTTAAGCTCCCCCTGCCTGCATCTGCAGCTGTGTGGCAGCACTCACTTAGCTAAAACAGCCAGAAAACCGCTTCATGTGAAAACCAAACAAGGGAATTATGTCCTACTCGATTCAGATTTTCCTCATATGTCTGGGTTGAGATTCCTTTCCCTTTGCAGCAAAACCCTCAGTTATTTAATTTACAAAAGCATGTGTCTTGGCAAATGAAATGCAGATGCAGCTGCTTTTTCAGCAGACGGATGCAATGTTTTTACTGTACCCTGAAGGCCAACCAAAACTACAACAGAGAACAACTGAGCATAATATAAAATTCAAACCCTAAATAAGAGAGAAATAATGTTGGCAGTGGGTTAAGTAGAGTTGAGTGACTAACAAAAATGTTTTGAGAAGAATTGAAGATTTTAATTTTTTTCATATTTAGAGCTTCATTATCTTTTTTGCTAAGCTGTAATTATACAACTTTTCTAATTCTGGGTATGAATTTTAAAGCCCATGTAGGATAAGTCCTTAAAAACTGCAGTTCAAGTTACAGCATTTAATTCTAGATTTTCAGCAATGCAGCCTTCAGAAAATACAAAGCTCTCAGGTGAAAAAGTGTGACTACCTTAGGATAGGGCCAGAGTTTCACTTCTGCATATAAAAATAAAATAATTTACATCATTTGTTTCAAATTGCTGTAACATGTCAGGATGTGGAGAGCATTAGTGGACTAATTTCTTTACAAATTAATATAAGTATAAAAAAAAGATGGAATCTTACTGTATTTTTCACCAAGAAAAAAAACCTTAAACAACTTATTTTTTTTATATGCTTACCCAGGCTTCACCTTATATCATTTATTGTCTGAAAAACAACCTGTTAACATTCAAGACACCTGGGGCCTGCCCTGCATTACTTGTGTTTTGTTCCAAAACCAGCATTATGTGTTGGTTAGAAAACATACCAAACTATGTTTGTTCAACTGATGTAATTTTTCTCCAGCATGGGTCTGCACTGTTCATACACATCACCACCATCATCATCAATTCACAGGTCTCGCTACAAAAGGTGTCTGGCAAGAAAAGCTTTAAGTGCCTTTAGAAAAAATAGAGCAAATCTTCACCTTTCACAGCTGGGTCTTGTCCAGTAGATCTGATTAACTGGTTTGGCAGCCACTCTACCAGAAAGCCACACGCACAGCATAATGCAATGGTACTCTACAACTTTATCTTAATGTAAATCATGAGATAGTTTACAGATACTCAGAAAATGATAGATACTCTTAGTCTTCAGTTCAGAATCTCTTTCAAATGAGCATTAAAATAATGGCTGTTTTCTCTTTTACAAACATATCCAGGCATTGCTAAGCCCCCAAGAATGAGAGTGAAATCCACCCCGATGCCAAGGACCTTCACTGCAACTCTTATGTGTAAAATGGTGCCAAGGCCTTGTACTTCCATCAAGCATTTTTTCCAAAGCAGTACCTCAATATGCAACTCCAGATGTATATCATTGCTAAATGCTGTTCTTTCGAAATCTGTCTCAAACCACATTATATGCGTGGGCAAATTTTCTGGTTTGCTCTTGTGCTTCACCCAAGGGACAGCTATATTTGAACAGTGGTTGAAATGACTCCTTTGTGTATGCTGTGTACAAAGCAATATGGCATCTTGAGTAAATTATTTTTTCATATTCTCACATTTAAAATGTAATAAAAATAATTCCAAGGAATAGGATTCCTACTCGGGTCTGTATGGCTTGGTTTACTATTTTTAGAGAAGTATTTTTTAAAAAAAGAAAACCCCAAAGTACAAAATCATTCTTTAAACTGTTCTTGTTCCTTGTTTTCTGTATAACTCCAAAGACCTTGAAATATAAATAGCACCAGAGTAGTCCAGGCACTGAAACATGCACTAACTCTTTCTGCAGGCATAAAGAAAACTTACTTACTTATGACAGGTATATCCATTTGATCATTAGCTGAAAATATTCAGAACATGCATCCCTGGGAGACAATGCATCTTGCTAGGGCTGAGGGCTGTCATATTTTAGGCAACTCATGTCTTTAGTGAATGAAGATTATTACATCCACCAATCTAAGCCTGAAAGCGGAATCATAGTAGAGAACTAGGCTTTAAATTTTCTCATTGTAAGGAAGTCAACAATTTTGTTCTGGACCCAGAATCCCCCAAAGCTACAAGGCGTTCACAGTAAATCCTCTAGTACAGCACTCCCTGCACAAATCTGTTATATACTTCATTCTTTTAGTTCCAGAAGTTTTTTTAGTTCCAGAGTTCTCAAACTCAAGTCCTGTTACATAGGGAGCATAGAACTTCAGTAAAGTAGGAAGCTGTCTAAGCCAGGGCTGGATGTGACCACAACATGAATGATGAGCAATCACGTGGGCTTTCTCTGTCCCATTCCAGTCGCACATAGCCTGCAGGACTTGCAGGTGGCTGTGCTTGCAGTTCCCTGAGACTTCCCCAGAAATCCTCATTTTTATATCCCTGATCCCACACCGCAGAAAAGCAGCATCACAAGAAAGTTAACACATCTGCAAAATACCCGAATCCTTTGTACAGGCACAGACAGACCAACAGGACAGCACACAATAAGGAGTAGCAATACGAGGCCCAATCCTGATTTCCAGTACAGAAACTAGGAATCCCCAGTTCCCCAAACATTAGACCTATTTGATCTCTAAGGAAGGAAAGAACAGATTCTGCACTTAGCTTTGCGTTTAGCAGCATTTCTGTCACAGGCTCAGCAGGTATTCCTGGAAGATTCAGCACTGACTAGCTACGCTGGACTCACACTAAGTAGCAGAAGGGGAACAGGTGGAAGGAACATTATCGTTGTGCTGCACCTGTAGACTAATCTAATCAGATTCTCTCTCAGGAACAGGTTGTATACAAAAAAGCCAGTCTGGGTTTACCAGTCTATTTAATCTATTGCCTCCATTTGCATCTCCTACCAAATCTCATTGTTACAGCAACTGCACCACCTATGAATCCCTGTCAGGCCAGCTACCAAGCACCAGATTATCGACCTCTCTTCTCCACCCTTGCACAGGAAGGCTGCCATGATCTTGCCAGGGCTCAGCACAGCCCTCCAGCCTCAGCACTTCCGCATCCCTTTGGAGCGGTGCTAACACAGCCTTGTTGTTTTTTCCAGAAACAACTACCTTCTACTTGTGGGGCCACCTGACAGCTGGAGGAATCAGAATGGGCTTTTTCATCTGTGTCTAGCTCTCATTCATTACTTGGTTTTATTAAACATTTTAGGAGGTAAGGGCTGGGTCTGCTCAGAGAACCACTGGTTTCAGAATCCCTCTAGAAATCAGCCGAGATCTGATGGGACATTTGTCCCTTCTGCCCTCAGCAATCCCAGTTCTTCATGTGGAGTCACAAACTAGCATATATAACTGCATGACTACCTATAGGTTTCATAAAAATATCCATCAGCTACTTCCATTTGGGAGTTTACTTTTCTTCCCCTGCCCTGTCCACTCTCCACTCCCTCTAGCCACCCTCCAAGTAAGCTGGCAACTCCTTTGGAGAGAAAGGGTTAGCTCTGGCAATCATGTCTCTAACAACACTGCATAAATGCTTGGAAAAATATGGAAGAAGTGTTTACAGTAGCTGCATATCATAAGAGAGATTTATAGGCCTATTAAAAATTATTAGGCTTTACTTCTTCTTCAGTGACAAAGCTGCTTTCATAAACTGCTCTCGACAACTTCATATCCAGAGTCTGCAGGATGTTTATTTCCACATTTTCAAAGTGCCATATTTCCTTCACCATTAAATTTTTTGTTTTGTTGTTTAAAACAGCAATTCCCTCACTCTTCTGACCTAGCAATTCAGTTTAAAAATGTATGTTACCCTGGAAACAGTTTCAAATGGTCAGCATGACTGCAGGGACTGTTGTAAGCATACACTGTAAAATGTTCCCAAGTGCCCAAATAACCAAAATGTATATGTCACAGATCCACGTATGCAATTGGGCATTGATCATTGATTCCCGTTTCAATTGCCAATACATTTTGATTGGACTCAGAAACCTTATTCACAATGGGAAAGTCTTTACCCCTGAATGTGGCAAGCAGGGAGGCAGGACAATGAAAACACTGGCTATAATACCATCTCTCACCCTTCCACCCCCTGACCCACCAAGAAATAGAAGGGTTAGTAGTGTCCTTTCATACTCGTGATGGCCATGATTCCTTCCTTTAGCATCCACATATCAATACCCAATGGCTATAAGGAGAAGTCTGAGGTCTCTCCACTTACTACAGGATCATAATCTTAGATTTTGTTTCAGTTGATTAAACTGATAATACCATTTGCAAAGATACTTTGTATTAGAATTCAAAAACAGGGAATCATGGCTGCTCTAATACATGAGCCATAGATGATACAGGTGGACAAAGAGAGTTCAATTCAGGAGCAGTTTCATAATTTTGTTTTAATCTGCGCAAGTTAAAAAGAGGAAAAAGATCGAGATTTTCAGAAATTTGAGCTGAAGTGATAGACTGAAATCACCCTACCTCCCAAGTTTCATTTGGGTTTGCATAGGAAAAAAATCACATCAAAACTTGCTCAGCATAGAAAGGCCTTTGGAATGGGCCTTTTTCTACTAACAAAGGCAGTCCTTTGTGCGATACAGACATTTTGAACAACAAGCAAAATGACATTAAAAAAATAATCTAGCTGGAATCTATCACTTGTTTCCATAAATGATAACAAATCACAATACCGTTGCCAAAAGTAAGATTGTTTCTATTTCTAAGGAGGATACCAAAGCTCTGTATTTGCTGTCAAGGCATTTGCAAAGATTTCTGTCCATCACATCCCTTGAGTCTTCAGCACTGGACAGGTACTCTACGTTATAGACAGCAGTTACAGTCAAACCGTGTTAATGAATTAAACACAAGGCTGTACAGAAGCAGTCATCTAATTTACAGGATAAAATGGTCAGGTGAAATCTCAGTGGTAAGTCATGAGAAAAAATGGTTTATTCAGGCTAGTCCTCGTTAAACCATATAAATTTTTCAATATATCCCAGTGGTCTTTTTTACAGAAAAGATGAATGTGACCTGAATAGAAGACTGATTTCAAACCTAGCTGAACCCATTCACAAAAAGAGGTAACATAATTCCAAGCCAGCAGGCAAGAGACAAAACGATTTGAAGTTTTTCTTCAGAATTTCATTTTTATGATAGATGGCCCCCACTGTGCAATCTAACCTGCTAAGACTATTTGGCAATACCAGCAAATCATCACTGACCAAGAAAGTAATTAAAATTCAGCACTATCCCTAGTATTATCTGCTGTTTGCTATTGGCTAAAACAGGAAAGATGCTGAAAAAAGAAATGCTACAATACTCCAAAGCAGTGGAGTTTGTAAGCAGAATGGCAATGACTTTCAAGATACTTTGCTATTAAACAACTGGGTGGGACCAATTCCTTTGTTTTTACAGAGCTGAATACCACCTAAAACTGAATGAAGTGGGGCATCATGCTTTACTGGAGCATCTATTGTTTCCAATGCTAATCCACTGGAAGAGAACTATCAGCCTGAGATGATCTAATGTGCACCCAGCTTCATGAGAAGTTCTATTTTTCCTTTAAATGCAAAGGAAAATTAACATCTCTAGAAAGGTTCTCCTGTGTGCAGGGAATATGAGAACAAACTCTTTTTTCCCTTAACTAGCTACCTCGGAATGGTTTAGTATCAATGAAGAAAGTGAGGGGACTCATAGGAATAATGATTTTTATGGGTATAAACACTATGCAATCAGGACTAGAGCCCACAGGCTGCATATAATTAATCCCAGTAAGTACATTGAGGAGTTTCTAACATGCATGTTTGGAATATATAAACCCACACTTGTATTCCTTTTTTTTGTTTTTTAAGTTATTTTAAGCACTGTAGCCGTAAAAGTATGAAAGCTATTCTGTGCTGTGTCCTAGGAAGTACGCTGCATACAATGAGATCACAGTTGTGAAACAGAGAGGGCTATGCTTACTGAACGCTGTTAGGGCCAAAATACATACAAAGTAAGGTTAACAAAAGAAAGTAATACCCAAATCAGAAACATTTGCAAAGGGATTGAGACTTGCAAAAACTCCTCCCAGAATATTGTCTGGAATATTATAGAACGTGGAAAATCTTGTAGGGAGAACAAACTACCTTAATGTCAGGAATCAATCACTAAGTTCTAAAGTAAGAGCTTGGATTAGATAAATACAAAGCAAAGTGACACCCTATGCTAATTTTGTCCATATGTATGGATATTAAGAATGTACACCATAAAAAACATTAGCAACTAATGCTTCATAGCAGCTTCAGATAGGTTCAGTTTTATTTTTCTCCCTGCCTGGAACGCATGCTCAGTTATACCTACTTTTCTACACATGTGCAGCAAGTTTTTTGACTGCACATATGGACCTTTCAATACAAACTTTAAATTATAGTTAGTGGCACAATTGCTGTTTCTCTCAGCCATCTAACAGTAAAAGAAAGAGAAGCAACAACTTTTGAGATTTCAGTATTTTTCACAAGCACAAATAGTGTCCTCACAGCATTTGATACCAGCAGTAGTGACCAAATGATCTTGAACAATAATTATCTGCGGTCAAAGCTGAAGCAGATAATAGAATTAAATGTTCCATTTCACTGAAGAAGGTAGGTAGCTAACAAAATCCCTCTGTAGGTGTAAATGATGAACTGTCCAGGAAAAAGAAAATAAGGGAAAAACAACCACAACAGCCATACAAGCAGTAATATTATCTGCAGACAAAGATAGTACGGAAGTGTGGAACGCAAGACCAGAAAGTACTTACTATTTCTTCCCCTCACGTCATGGTCAATGTGTAGTACACCAGCTACATATTTCAGATGGGTCCACAAAAAAAGTTCATGCTTACACAGCTTTAGGGTACTATTAAATAAGTTAAGTAACAGAAGTTAATTTAAAAAATCCAATAATCTAAGCCAAGACAAATATGATGAGAGCTTGCAGATGGCACACAACAGCCCTGACTGCCCAGCACCTGGATAACATCACTGCAAATATGCAAGTCTGAGCAGAATCCATGTGAGTATTGAGAAGAATCTGTGCAAGCCTACAAGGAAGGGACGAGAGTGCCACAAGAAGACACAGCCTTTTCTTTCTTTAAGCACTGTGTGGGTTTTTTTCCACCTCATTTTTACCGCAAACAATCTTTTTTCACCTATTCCTATCTGAGGGAAGTGTTCATAATCTAATACAGGACTTTGTGGCTAGCTTTTTTTCCCCCCTTTATTTGCCATGATTTCTCCCACATTAATTACAACAGCAACTAAAGACATAAAGGGGAAATTTGTCAAACATATTATAGAGCTTCCTTTTTCTTTCTGAAAAAATATTATTCGCACACTATAGTATCAGATTAATATAGATATGATATCCCCAATAAATTACAACAGGTAATTAGATCATGGACACCTTCAACAGCAGCACAATTTTACATTGTCTGCAACTAGTAGTTAAGAATAGCAGATAAGCTATTTCTAGACAACTCTAATAAGATTGTGGCTTTATCTGGGCCCAGAGATATCCTCTTTCCTTGCAAGTTGCATACAACTCAAGACCTGACAGATACATGCGTTAGAACATTTTCATAATTCCAGTAATGAAAAATAAAGTAATTATAAAGGCAGCCAAGTGAGATTTGTAATGCCAGCATTTTAAAGTAACTTCTGAAAACACTAAAAGCTTTGTTACTTATCCATACCCTGAGTCTCTGAAGAATTAGCAAATAGATAAATTTTCTTAATTACTCTACCTTCCAACCAAATGCTATCAGTGCACTGGAAGATTACTAGATGCTGTTTCAGTTTTCATAACCAAAACCTTTGCACTCTAAGATGGCTTCCTAATTCCATACTTCAGTAACTGGACATGGTGCTGAGCCATGAGGGATACTCTCCAGGGTTGTATCCCATGGGATTCTTCCAAGCAGATCCCCGAGCAGGCCAAAGTCTGCTCTCCTGAAGTCCAAGGTTGGAATCCTGCTGTTTGCCTTTGTCCACTGTGTCTGGATGCTAAACTGGACCAACTCACAGTCACTACAGCCAAGGCTGCCCCCAACCTTCATACCCCCAACCAGTTCTTCCCTGTCTGTAGATACCAGGTCCAGCAGAACATCTCCTTTCATAGGTGCTTCAATCACCTGTGTTAGGAAGTTATCACTGATGCACTCCAAAGACCTCCTAGCTCACTGGTGTCCTGCTGTGTTGCCCTTCCAGCAGATATTTGGGTGGTGAAAGTATACCACAAGGACCAGGGCCTGCAAACATGAGGCTTTTCCACATGTCTGAAGAAGGCTTTGTCTATTACTTCTTCCTGACAAGGTGGTGTGTAGCAGACAACCACCACAATGTCACCCTGTATTGGTCTGCCCCCTAAACCCTGAGCCATAAGCACTCAGACAGCTCATCACTTTGCCCATGCAGAGCTTCACGTTCTCCAGCTGCTCTGCCATATATAGGGCAACTCCTCACCTTCCTAGCCTGTCCTCCCTCCCCTAAATCCTGTATCCATTCTTCGCAGCAAAAATTATGCAAATAAGTAATTTTGTTTAATTTTGTTTGTATTATTATTAATACCACCACAGTAACTGCCTAAACTGAAATGGAAAACTAAAATTATAGGATTTTGCAAATTATAATCCAGACAAACTGTTTGAAGCATTAAAAAAATTTATTTGAAACTTCAGCTGTCTAATGACTGATACAGCCTCACACTAACCTTGAGAGGTAGCTATGGGAATACAATGGAAGTTACAGCTGCTAAACCAGTTATTGGATCACTTTGTAAATAAAGTCAGCTGAGTAGTATGTCAAAGAAAAAGTAAACTTCACGCTTCGAATATCTGAGTAAGGCCTTATTATCAATATTGCCACAAAAGCAAACAAGTATTAAGCATGGCATCACACAGCAGGAATGCTGAGCATGTAGTCCAAGCAGACTCATGAATATTCATAATTTGCAAATGAAAAAAGGGGAAAAAGGGGCTCCAGCAAAGGTACTACCATTATTACTTACCAGTCACTCATTCCACTTCTTTTCTTCTGCAGTACACAAGCAATTACAGCAGTTTGGTCATGCCTCCCTGAGCTCCTGAGTACTTGAGTGCACCACACTCATCAGCTCACTTTAAGGAAAACTCCTCCTTACCACATGTATTCAGGTGACCCCATGCTCTCTCCTAATGAGCTGTGTAGAAAAACACATTTATCCTAATTAAAGGACAAGGAAAAGAACATAAGCATTTCCTATGCCTTAATTACAGATCTGACTTTTTGCAGCTATCACTCGATTTCTAATTGTGTGAATACTCATACAGCAAATTCACAAGTTCTGTAAATGTTTTTTTAATCTGATCTTCTAAGCAGGGTCAAACTCAGAAAGACAGAGATCAACACAAAAGCTGTCTTGCTTTTCTTAGCAAGTGACTTGTAATCAAGGCAGTAAAAAGAAGTAACAAGAAGAAACGTTGCATCTGAGAACAGCTTTTGCCAGTTTACAGTCCACTGGAAGCACTGAAGATTAAACGCCAGTTCCCATAATCACGGAAAGTCAGAGAAGCAAAGCAGCAAATACTGCCAACCACTGCCCGTCCAGGGAGCGGCCTCAAAAGCAGCTTACATTAGTAGGTGAAGGGAGCTGAAACCACACCTTCTGATGCAGAAGTGAACACAAAACAAGGTGCAGAGTCACTCTGTGGCAGCTCCAGTTAGGGACTGCACATTATACTTCTTGCTGAAAATTTAAGAATCAAATCCAAATATTTTACAGTGTGAAAATCCTTTAGTGAAAATCAATTCATTAAGACTAATGCTCCCCATATAGTGATAATGCATGGGTTGCACTTCCCTCTGTGAATCCCAGATTGTTTAATGAAGGCTCAAGGAACTGAGCATTCCAGCTAGAGCTGGTCAAAGTCTGCAATTCCCGGTGCACAGCAGATTCTGAAATGAACCAGCTTGGGTATATACCCTACAAAATTAAAATCTTAAAATTCCTGTCTTAATAAAATAAAAACTCCCTAAATACTTCATTCTGATGTTGCTTCCTTCTCCCTTGATATTGTAAATTATGTCACAGCATATACAGTAATATTTTAAAATTACACCTCAAGCATACAGCTTGTCAAAATTCCTTAAAGTTATTTAAAAAAAAAAAAAAATCAGTCACCACTTTTTTAGACCATTTTGGTATCAGAGAAATGGTCTTTTCTAAAGAAAAAAAACCCACTTTATCAGAAATTTTTTTAACAAGTTCTTTCTCCAGCATTGAAGGAAAGAATAATCCCAGGCTATAAAAGCAGGCCCAGAGAAAAAAAAATCTCCCAGAGCAGGTTCCTATGCACAAACCAGCAGTCACAACGTAGACCTTTCATGCAACCAGCTGCATTGCCTACTGGTATTTCTTTCAGAATAGATAATTATTCATGCCCTAACTAGACCAAGAAGCACCCCTCTGAAAATGAGAAATTATTTTTCATCAAGTTTTATTTCATGTACTAGGAAAGAGAACAGCAGTAAGTATCTCACACACAGAGATCAAGTGTGGAATAGTGATGCTGTGTTTTGTTTACATGGAGCTCATCTGCTATGCCTTGCTGAGAAACAGCTTTAAACAATTATTTCAAAATTGAATTTAAAATTATCAAATTACCGTCAAAGTCTGTTTTCATGGGTACACATGAACCATAGATACATACTAGGAACACATCACATAGGGAGAAGTCAGATCACGCACTATTAATTTTTTTTTTTGCCTGCTTAATACAAACCTGGTTCAGCCCAACAGGCCAGGTCACCATGTAGCTGCTCAAACCCCCACTGCTCAAAGAAAGGGGACAGTGGATCGCTCTGCCTCTTTGGGCAACTTAAAGCCTTCATAAAACTATGGCTATAAGTTATAATAAAAGAGGGGATGAGGTTGAGGTAGGGGGAAAATGGGGAAGTGACACGGGCCACAGGCTCCAGTGGCTGCTCTGTGCGCAGACCAGGATTAGAGACTGCTGGAAGTGCCAGCAGCGCCCATAGTGCTCCAGTGTCTGCCCCCCCACCCAGTGGCTCAGATATGCTCATGCCACCGTCCCTCTTTTTGCTAGCAGGCTCATGTCTGGCATCACTCACGCATAATCGTTCACAGGAAAAAGAAAATCACACTCCTGCTGAACTGAAACCTTTCCAGAGCACTGTAACATTACTCTTATTGATTTATCTATTTAAAGTAATGACAGGATTTTGTCATTAATATTTGATTGGTATTTTTAAACCCTTACAAGAATTGCACAGACCATAAAAAGGTGTTACAGTAAAGCACCATAGGCAGAACAGCATTATCCTAAACCACAGGGGACATTGGCTGGCACTATCTTCAACATCTTAAAGCTCTCGCAAGGTGTCAAGACACCATTACGTCATTGCCAGGACCTGAATTCTCAGCACACATAGATTTAAAAATGAGATTAAATAAAAAGACTAAAAGTGGCAGAACAAAACAAAGATCTAAAGTTACAGACTTTCATAGAATAAAAAGTAGTATGATGTGTATTCATTAGTCAAAGTAAATTCAACATAGTATGCACCAAGGATTTACACATTTTAGCAGGACTTACTACAGTGAAAGGCTTGCACATAAGAATGTACCATTATAAATGAAAAGCTCCATCTTGTTTCTTCAAATTCAAAGAAAAATAGATCTTGGGGTACTTTAAAAGGTGTACATTACCCCAAACATATTTAGTATTCTGAAATCGTAACTCACAACAAAAACAATCATGCTTCTAAAATCAAGGAGAAGATCTATGAAGAAATCTCATCAATGAATTTATGCAAGGCCTTATACACAAACAGAATTAAAATGCATTGGTTCTTCAGAGTACAAAAACAAGTTAAAAATGGTGTCAGGAGAATAACACAGCCCTGAAAGCTTATTAGCAACCTATCCACACTAATGACCTAAAGGCAAATTCAAGCTGCCAGCATTAACTGCCCAAAGAGTTGGCAAATGAGCCCAGATGCCTTTGATGGGGAAGCATCTCCCATAGCTTGACATCTGATACCTTGGACCATCATGCCAGAATTACATGTTTGATAGAGTAGAAGGTGTTCAAACTTTTAGCTATGTTATTAAAAGCATATGGGTAAATACACCAGGTTTTACTTATAGAATAGGAGTAATTTTTATATCAACTCTAGGCAGAGGTGGTAGTGCTACCTAGACTTTAAGTAGCCTGAGTCATCCCAATGTGTGACCCAACATTACATAGTTTGTAACTTTGGTAGGCTGAAGTTTTCCACCCTGGGTATCTGCTGCAGTCTTTGCTTTCTAATAAGTTTCAGGTATGAATTTTGGAAAAGTTCTGAAGTGAATTTAGGAAAGAACTATGTTCTTTATCTATGGTAAAAATGCTCATAGCTTTTCTGTTGAGATGTTCTAGTCCAGTATACCTGTGACCGTTAGCAGGGACTTGAATTTTGGCCAGAAGTGATATCCTGGTTTCTAGGCAGTTGCTCTATCACTCAGAAATTCTCCCAAATGTGATCAAATTATAAGCCTCTATGATTCCTCATTTTTTACCTTCACAGCATTCAAAATACATGAGAATCTGGAAGATCCACACATACTGCATTTTCTAAATCAATACTACAACTTGAGCACTAATTTATGAAAATCTAATATAGAAACAAAACACTATATTAAAAATTTAGTTATCACCAGGGATTAGAGCAGGACTACAGGAAATCAAGACCAACTAATTGAGCCCTAAGTAGATCACTCTGCAAGTATTCCTGAAATATGTAACAGATCCTGTCCTCTGAATAACAAACAAGGGTTGGCAGAAATACTGGAAACTCTTGCCAAGTTCATAAACTCTTGTGTCTCACTGAGGTTACAAAGCACACAGCTCCCAAATGACAAACTACATACCCTTGGGTGTGATAAAATTTCCCACAAAAGAGAAAAGTAGCTGTGGTAGTTTGAATCATTTCTGCAGTTCAGGGTCAAACCCGCTCTCCTCCCAGATGTTCACGGTGTGTGCAATGTCAATGGGAACTTACCCACGCATCCTAGAGTGGAACTGAGTTTTAAACTATATAAAACCACCACATTATTGTCTATTATCATAAAGCCTGAGACTGCTATTAAATCTACAGTATAAATAAGAATAAACTCCTCTGAAGTCAGTGGAATCAAAACTCTAAATGCCAAGAACAGAATTAGGTCCTCCGCTCTAGGCTCTCTACCACATGGGCAGAAGTGAAGGACTGATAGAATTGCATGTGTTTCAGAAAAAAGTCAGCTTTAAGAATTATACTGCCAAGAAAAGCATGTTAACAAAGTCATTAAAGACTTTTCTATAAAAATCTATTCAGCAGAGAAAGGCAGGAAGAAAAGACAGACACATTTATAGTGGTATGTTTCTTCGTGGCCAGTAAAATGCAAAATGAAGCAGGAGAGATTCTTTGTAGTTCATATGAAAGAGCATCTGCCGGAAAAGATGTTCCCTGATAGGAAAGCAGTGGAAGTGGCTTTTGAGAATTCTGATCAAGAAGTGCTCTAGTTAGTATTCAAGATGGCCATGATGATAGATTAGATGAATAATTTTGGTTCTTTGTCAGGATTTGGATAATATCTGCCTACAATAATATATCTGTATCAGTGCACCCTTAATTACTGAGTAAAGGACAGACAGAACAGCACAAAACTTTTCTACACATCCTTTATGCTCAGGTAACGACAAGGTGATGTAAATTATGGCATATATTACAAAAGCAAACACTATGCTTCTTTTCATTATCACTCGCTATACACGTGTAGTATTCTGAAGAGCTATAGGTAGAGGGTTGTTAAACAAGACTCATCAAGTTAAAGAGCAAGCTACAGGATCTGAGATGATAAAGGTCTGAGGACTGAACTTTCCATTGTGCATCTTATGGTAGTTACGTAGAACAAGCAGCAAAATTTAGATTCAATCTGCTTGTAGATAATTGATGGAGAAAGAGGTTGAGGGAGTAATAGGGTGACACAAAGACATCAAATTGTTCTGCAAGTTCTTTCCCTGCGTTCTTTAGGCTTAAGGCTTCCTGTCTGTCCAGGCTGACGAACAGCAAAGTGCAGAGCGTCCTCTGTATAAAAAACCCTGCCTTCCATTGTTTCACATCTGCTCTGTATTTACATATCCATTTAGTCACTTCATGCTCCAGAAAAGTGCTTTTGCTTTGGTGGACAGTCATCATCTTAAGAACATCTGTGTTTTTATTTGGCATTTTCCCAACCATTTCAGGAGAACATAGGCTTTTAAGCTGTTCTCCTCCTGTGACACACAGTTTGGCTTTTGGTCTTTTCCCCAAAATTTTAGGTTTGTTCTAGTCTTGGAAGGTGGCTTTGTGGGCTGCAGTGCATGGTGAGAGCTGGAGTAAGTGTTATGTGCACTCTTTAGAGCTAAGGCTTTTTTGTGCAGTTCCTGTGGAGAATTTAATCAGATGATTTAAATCCTATGCTCCTATATTCTAGGTTTCTACCATTTTAGATCTCAGCATCTTGACTTGTTGCTTTCCCTACAGCCTTATTAGGTTTGCCTCAGAGAAAGACTATTTCCAAAGAATTCTAGATTCTCTGTTTTAAATCATTTACCAGATTTGCTGCCACTGAGTATCATTTCACTTTAATGTATGCTTCTTAAGTACCCTAATATTGTGTATGCTCATTGCTTTATTGTTTATACGGGAAAACCCAAATTAATGATCAACATATCTGATGTAACAGCCCAGATGCTTGGTACAGAAGTCTGAAAAATAGAAGATGAAGCAAGAAAAAAACCCAAGGTAGTTCTAAAACACCTGTATTATGATATTATATCTGCTGTGCATTTGTGCAATAGAAATTGTTGCACATCTCCCAGTGTACAGTAATTGATACAGTGAACTATGGGACTGGAAAACTGCTATTGAAAACATATAATCAACCTTTTGAACTCTATAAACCCAGAGAGATGCGAGATGCAATTCTACTTCCTCAGGTCACGTATGACTAGTCAGTTTAGACTTCAACCTCAGAAAATGGAGGTGAACAAATTGCAGACAACCGCTCTTAGAGATAAGTTTGTTTAGAATTTCATCATCCCATACATTTAACATAAACTCTTTCTGGACTCTAAGTCTTTTGAAAGTATATAGACCATGTAATGACATGGGAACTGCAGATGCTGATAATTTTCCACCACCCCAGAAGTACTAAACATTTATAGAGAGATTTAACATATATTCATATATAAAAAAAAATGTAGAGTTTTGGCTTTTGATTCATCTGCCTTGATACAACTCAATCTGCATTGCTTCTGTTTACTGATAGGTTGTGATGCTGTATTGCATTAAGAACTATCCAAGCACCTATGGGGTTGAGTTGCTGCTTTGTTTTCCCCTTTGTACACACACTCTGCCAGGGAATTCTTTTGCATCCAAGGTTAAATCATAAAAAGCAATTCATTATTTACCACAGATAGGAAAAAGAACTAATAACATACATAATTTACCAATCTGTATTGTCCCATAGTAACGGATCTAAACACTTGCCATTGAAAGGCATTCATCTTCAATATACTTCCATTGGCAAAATCCATGAACTAATGATTGATTGTAATTTGATGTTTGAATATATTTGTGCAATGATTAAATCTACCTATATCATTTTTAGAAAAGCATCAGGTTAAAATTCCTCTTTTCGTGCCAAAGTTCTAAACTTGACCTGAGATATGGTTCCTAGTTGGGCTTCCAAACTGCCTTCTTCAGCAATTAAAATTGATTGAAAATATTGATCAAAAGGTATAGTGGTTTGGGTTTTACTTTTTATTGGAGTCTCCCAATGTCATCAGTAGCTACTGAATCTGACCCTAGCAGAGGAACTGGGTTACTGAGGTGAGCACGCTTACCCACTCTAACACCTTTGCCCTTTTCAAGTGCTAATTGCTTCAGAAGGCAATGACTGAGATAGCATTTTCAGAATTATCTTCTTGAAATGTCTTAAAGTTTTTGGAAAAATGCTATGCACCCACAGGCAAAGAAAAAAAGAACGACGAGACTGTATCACAGAGTTTCATCTGACACTCAAATGTGTAATAAACTATATTGTGCTTCAGATCCTTATAGCTCTTGCTGTTAACTTAGGAATACTCAGATCACCAGATCAATAGTTCTTGGGAGCATTTTACTACCATCTTAAAGAGAAGCTGCTTTAAGATATCTGTTCAAAGAGTATGGATTTCTGGTTCCAATCTTTATCTCTAGGCAGACTCACACTGAGAAGAGACAATCCTGTTTTAACCTACATCCAACTCCTCTTAAGTGGTCTTGAAAGTATTGCACTTGGTGGCAAATTTGAGATGGGAACTAACTTTTGATGAAGATTCTTGGCAAAAGTCTCTTTCTTTTGTGCTAAGGCTATTTTACTGCTATCAAAACCTTGCATTATCTCAACCAACCACAACTTGCTGAGTTGAAAAAGCCTTTTTATCTAAAGATAGAGGTATGCTCAGTGTGACAGGTTTCTGGGGCAGTGGAGGTGGAATGAAAAGATCCTATAAAGGTAAGTAATTTAAGATAGAGTTCATTCAGTAACTCAGCATTAAAGGGTGTTCCCAACTTAGTGCATGGGTTAAAAAACTTATTCACTGCCTTCTGATCCAAACTCCCCACCAAGTATTTAACATCCTTTTTTTTTTTTTTTTTTTTTTTATACCATAACTTTCTCCCCAGATGTCTGCTGCTTGTTAAGCTCATCAACATCTCTGATAAACAGTTAGGAAATTATTGCCTAGTGACAGTGCTGGACAATTGTAACAATTGTGAAGCTTGTAGGTGTGCATTTGCAGATTTTCACCTTCCTTTCAGGCACATATTGTAACATCTCTCCATGTTTGCTTAATCTATAGGAAAAATGGCTCTTCAGACCATGCCACATACTGATATGACTGGATCAGACAGGATTTGTTCAGATTCTGCTCACATTTTCTTCCAAACTCTACAGATCATAACTTCAAAATGCATCATGCATATAAAAAATTTATGCCCATGTATGAAGTTATCAGAACTTACTTATGAATAGTTGCATAATAAAATAAAAATGTTCTGGGCTCTTGTTAATTTATTTAAGGGAAAGCTGTGAATTAAAACTATGAATTTTAATTGCTTTTGAGAAAGTGAGATGCATGTAAAAATGAAGATGAAAAGAATGCCACCAACTCCATTAAGTTTTGGATGAGGACATCAGAGCTAGGAAACTTCCAAAAAGTCAGTTTACTCCTCTAATAGGGTTTATACAACTTTATCCTTATATTAACGCTACCTCTTAATGGGTGAATATAGCAGATGGTAAAACAAAATTCAGTCCTTTTGTACTGCCAAGGTCATTACAGGGGCTAATATATTCTCCATCTCTCAAATGGTCCACAAGTAGGGTGAAAATGTAAATGTGATATTGCTACATCACCCCATGGTTGTCAGAGGTGCACCCTAAAAGCGGGTCCATGAGCTCCCACCAATATATAAGGGCTGTAAATCTGACAGCCTATGCCTACGTCCATAAAAGTATCTCTGTGCATTTACTGTTTCTCTGACAGGAGTCCCACTACAGGCTAGTAACTGGCCAGCGTGCTCTCAAACTGCAAGGAAACATCAATGAGTCAGTTTACAGATAGTAGAGCTTTACAGTAAATTTAGATCATGTTATCTGTTAAAAAAAGTAAAATCTGTATTTGCTATTATGCATGAGCAACATACTAAAACCAGAAAAGTTCCCTCCACTGAATTAAGTTGATACAGAGGTAAATGGACAAATGAGACTAGGTAATAAAATATATCATCCTCTCAGGTTATCAGCTGAACTTCATAATACTATTGCATCATGGGTCATGATTACCTTTTTTTATTCCTAGGATGTAACTAGTTCTTTCAGCAGCAATTCATCTTGCAAGTTTGGCCATAAAGCTAGGTTTAAGTATACCTTTTCTAGATGAATGGTTACCTGAATTTATTTTCCTTAAAGCAGACAGCAATACTTCATATCCTATCTCCTCTGCCATGGATTGTGTTAGCGGCTATACTGACTAGTAAGGTAGGACACTAAGTCTATATTTAGCTCATAATGACTGCAGATTGCTGTGAGTGATTTGTAGAATGATACATGAATGAAGTATGCTGTGTTTCACCAGTAATCAGCTTCTAGTATACATACATAAACTCAAGTGAAGCATATATTTTATTAGTTAGAAATGGTTAGGAAGGACTAATAGGAATTAAAAGTCAGCACGCATAAGACCACCTATATAATCCTAAATTAAGTGTTCTATTTAGTGCATGTATAACATCAAGCAATTTTTAAATACTTATTTTAAAGGGAACCAGTTTTTAAGTGTTCTAGTCCAACTTTCATTAAAGATAACATTCCAACTGTGTTCAAAGGCTGCTTGATTTGGATCATAAGTGTTTTCCAACAATATCCAGGCCATAACATCATTAGCCACTAAGGTGCTGATGTCCTTGGGCTCACATAAGAAAAAAGGAGGGTACCCCAGAGAGGCCTATATTATAGAATCATAGAATCGTTTAGGTTGGAAAAGACCTTTAAGATCATCAAGTCACACTGTCAACCATGCCCACTAAATCACGTCCTGAAGTGCCTTGTCTATGTGCTTTTTGAATACCTCCAGGGATGGTGACTCAACCGCTTCCCTGGGCAGCCTCTTGCAATGCCTGACAACCCTTTCAGTAAAGAAATTTTTCCTAATATCCAACCTAAACCTCCCCTGCTGCAACTTGAGGCCATTTCCTCTCGTCCTATCTCCAGCCACCTGACAGAAGAGACCAGCACCCACCTCACTACAACGTCCTTTCAGATAGTTGTAGAGAGCGATAAGGTCTCCCCTCAGCCTCCTTTTCTCCAGACTAAACAGCCCCAGTTCCCTCAGCTGCTCCTCATAAGAGTGGTTCTCTAGACTCTTCACCAGCTTTGTTGCCCTTCTCCGGACACGTTCCAGCACCTCAATGTCTATTCTGTAGTGAGGGGCCCAAAACTGAACACAGTACTCAAGGTGCAGCCTCACCAGTGCCGAGTACAGGGGAACAATCACCTCCCTGCTCCTGCTGGCCACACTATTTCTGATACAAGCCAGGATGCCGTTGGCCTTCTTGGCCACCTGGGGACACTGCTGGCTCATATTCAGCCGGCTGTCAACCAGCACCCCCAGGTCTTTTTCTGCCGGGCAGCTTTCCAGCCACTCTTCCCCAAGCCTGTAGCGTTGCATGGGGTTGTTGTGACCAAAGTGCAGGACCCGGCACTCGGCCTTGTTGAACCTCATACAGTTGGCCTCGGCCCATTGCCTGTCCAGATCCCTCTGTAGAGCCTTCCTACCCTTGAGCAGATCAACACTCCCTCCCAACTTGGTGTCATCCATAAAAACCACCTGTCATGGTTTCAGCCCAGCCGGTAACAAAGGACCACGCAGCCGCTCGCTTACTCCTCCCACCCCCCTCTGGTGGGATAGGGGGGAGACAGAGGAGAGAAAAGAAAAAAAAAACCAACTGGAACCCCAAGGGTTGAGATAAAGGCAGTTTACTGGGACAACACAAAAAAAGGTTACAACAACAACAGTACTAATGAAAGAGTATACAAAAAGAGTGATGCACAGTGCAACCGCTCACCATCCGGAACCCGACGCTCCGCCACTTCCCCCACGGAAAGTCCAGAGAGCCCCCCCCCGCCCCCGGCCTGCTCCCCATTTATATACTGAGCATGATGTCACATGGTATGGAATAGATACTTGGCTAGTTCAGGTCAGCTGCCCCGGCTATGCCCCCCACCTCCCAGGTTCCTGTAAAAATTAACTCTATCCCAGCTGAACCCAGGACATTATCCACTCCTTACTCTATACCACCTACATCATGTCCAGATCTTACATTTTCCAATCAACCACTACCACTTTCCTTGGTGACATGTAACTTCATCCTTGAAGGGGTATCTTTCCTTTACACCTAACAGAAGTCACCTCCAGAGGCTGAGGACTTGTGTTTTTCTCCCAATTGCCTTGTCAATGCCCCCTTCCCTAGACAGAGATCCCAACTGCTTGTTTTCCTTACCCTCTAATTCCACACTACTAGCCCCATTATCCCAGCATCGGAGCAGCCAGGTAACAATGTGCTCACCTGTGTGGCGGCTAAAATCTTTTCGCATGTCACGCAACTCACTCAGGGATAGAGATCGGGTAATTATTCCAGGTTCTGCCTCTTCCTCCTGTTCTCGCAATGACCCTGGTTCATCTTCATCTCTCACTAAGCAAACTGATTTCTTTGTGTGTTTCTTTTTCTGTACAGGGGCGACTGATACTGGCACAGGGTGGTTCTCTGGTTTAGCTGCAGTATCTGTCACCGGGGTTGGGGTAGCCACGGTACCTGTTGTTGGGGTTGGGGTAGCCATGATGCCTGTTGTCAGGGTTGGGGTAGCCACGGCGCCTGTTGCCCGGTTTTCCATCTTTTCCCCCTTTTCCCCCTGAGCGTGCTGCCTAATATCAAGCAGTGTTTGGTAGATACTGGCCAGGGCCCACCACAGTGCAGCAAGTTGTATGTCTTTGGAATAGCCACAGCATTTTTCTTTCAAATATTCTACCACTTCATGAGGGTTCTGTAGTTGTTTGGGAGCAAACTTCCAAGCCACTGGAGGTGAGAAGTTCTCTAGATACCTGCCCATATTCTCCCACATGCCATGCCACCCATGAATATCCAGCTTTGGGGTAGATGTCTCTTAAAGAGCCTTTCTGTAGCCCTAAACAAGACCTGAAACATATTCAGGAGGCATAGCACTAACAGCACACTGGCTTGCGCATCCCAAGGACATTCAAAATTCTCAAAAGCTGTTGTAATTAGTCGGAAGGAGAGAAGGGAGGCGAACGGACGGGGGGAAGTATTCCCCCCTAACTTCCCCATGGATTGGGTGTAATTACCAGTAAAATCCGACAGAAGGTGCCCGAAGTATGGAAATGATATCACTGCCTCATACAGATACCAGCTTAACCTCATGACCAGTGATGTAATCATTTCACAAGTCAACATTGCCCAGTACAGCAAAATGATAATCCCAATCACTTTCCCAGAGGTGAGAAACGTTTAACTACAGGCAATATATAGAGCATATAAGAACTTACAAAATGCGACCATGTAAACAAATGAACCAACATTGTGACTAACATCTATTTATCTAGTATAAGAAATGCGTATGACAAATTTGTTTCAACACGCTCTGGCCAGATCTGTCGTTATCTCAACCCTTCGTGCCCCACGTTGGGCGCCAAAAACGACTGTCGTGGTTTCAGCCCAGCCGGTAACAAAGGACCACGCGGCCGCTCGCTCACTCCTCCCGCCCCCCTCCGGTGGGATAGGGGGGAGAATCGGAGGAGAGAAAAAGAAAAAAACCCGGAACCTCGAGGGCTGAGATAAGGGCAGTTTACTGGGACGACACAAAAAAAAAAAGAGAAAAAAGACAAGTTACAACAACAACAACAGTACTAATGAAAGAGTATACAAAAAGAGTGATGCACAGCGCAACTGCTCACCACCCGGAACCCGACGCTCCGCCACTTCCCCCACGGAAAGTCCAGAGACACCCCCCCCCCCCCCCCCGGCCTGCTCCCCATTTATATACTGAGCATGATGTCACATGGTATGGAATAGATACTTGGCTAGTTCAGGTCAGCTGCCCCGGCTATGCCCCCTACCTCCCAGGTTCCTGTAAAAATTAACTCTATCCCAGCTGAACCCAGGACACCACCCCGCAAAACAAACAAACAAACAAACAAACAAACCGGTAAAACCACGCCACAAAACAAATAACCAATTTGCTGGTCATTGCCTCAGAATAGTAGAACCCACAAAACAGTAAATGGTGAAACCAGTATGCTTCCTAAAATCTAAAGGACACTGGCAAAGAATATTTGAAGTAGCATAAAATTGTGCTTAAAGTAGCAAGAAAAAAAAAGGGTTGTAAACCCCAAATCTACTACAGATAGATAAATGTGCTACATGTTGATAAGCAAGACTAATAGTTGAAGCTAGTTTCTCCATAAAAGAGCTTATAAGATACGTGCTAAGAACAAACTGCTGCTTCTCTAGAAGACAAACCTAGTTTTGCTTAGAAAATATCTTTTTCCTATCTTGAGGTTTAGTTATATTTCTGCTTCTCAATAGTTAGAATTCATTTTTAGAAGATACCTATATTAAAGTTGTATAGAGCAGGAACACTGCTTTTTGTGAATGCTGCAATTTAGCGGACCCTGTTGGACAGAATGCCCATGAAGCAAGTGCAAACTCACTGTGTCACTGTGTGACTTGACACATCATAACTGGCACAGGAGAAAGGCAGGTGGGGTGCAGGAGCATGCTGCAGGGCAGCCACCCCTAAGGCCAGGAAGCCCTCCCGACATGCAGTCGCAGCACTGGCAGAGCCCCTTTCCCCCCACCGGGAGCCTGCTCCTAGCAGTGACACAGAGCCAGCCCAGCCCCACTCCACTGCTGGCATGCCTATCACCATGTGGCTGCTGTGGAAGAGAATGCTCAAACTTTTTAAAATTGCTTCTGATTTTTAGCTATGACAAACGATCCGTGGAGTTAATAGAGCACTTCCAAAATCCATCATAGTTATTTGCTATGATATTCCTCTTCAGACTTTTCAAACAAGTAAAGCAATGGAAGCCCCACTGGAGGATGATGATAGGTGTAAATACCCATGCAGCAGCTGCACACACAGACTGGGTTTGCAAGGTGGGGTCTTTGCCAAAGAAACCCCTGCTTTGCCATGGTGGAAATTCATCGCTGCTTGGATACCAGCAAAAAACCCAATTTTGTGATTTGCAGGTTTTAAAACCAGGAATCGTTACTTGCCACAAATCCATTATAACAGGAGAAAAAACTGCTTTCTTTTCTACGTTCAACACCATCTTTTCTCTAGCATGTGGCTTACACAACAAGAAATACAAGTACGTGCCATTCACTGTGGATCTGCACTGGTAAAAGTAATTTCAATATTGTAAGAGTTGTTTTAATATAGCATTGAATTGATGTAATATGTGGTTTAGAAGGAAATTATTTTGAATTGAGGCCAAGAAGCCAACTGAAATCATAGCTACACTTAATGCACATGCTGTAGACTGTAAACACTTTTGTTCTCATAAACATGCAGCAATTTGGTTTAAAACAAACTTCTCAAGTAGGGTGATCTTAATCATGTTTTCCTGCAGCATAAAGATTGCTTTTTTCTGTAGTCTCTGGAAAGCAGTATGTAAGAGTGACCCAATGTGGATTTAAATTAACTGGAGCTGAATTCCACTGATGATAATCTGTGGTTTTAATTATTCTTGTCTCTTCTCAAACGAGCTCTGTAGGTTTTCCACCCTATTGTAATAATTTTCTTAAAATTATAATTTAATAAGCCTAGTGGCATAGCAGCAGTGCATAAAGCTGCCATGCAAAAAGCTGTAGTTCCAAATACACCCTTGGGTTTTCATTAATGGCATTTACAACTTGAGATTTTACATTTCGATGGAAGGTAAGAAAATATATTGTCTCCACTTTTTTTTTTTTTTAAAACAATCTTGAAGACACATTCCAGAACTCCAACTTTGCCACATATGTAGTAGATAACTGCTCCTGAAGCCTCAATATTCTGGACTGCTGGCAGGAAAATTCAGCTACTTCCCCAAATAAAGGTATAGGCAACAAGCACCCTGGCAAGACATTGTTAGAGTACATGATTTAAAGAAAAGCAGCTCAGTAGGGCACACATGTGCACCAAAACTGAAAACGTGCTTAAGGACTATGTAAGCATACCTCAGCTAAATTTAACCGACCTACATCTGCTATCAGTAGCAAGAACAGCGAGGTAGGTCACTTTGCTGTGGACTTGAGCAGTATCTAGAAAGCTGCCTGCCAGCTGGTTTTCCTGGCCCATCCAAAGCAGGTGTTTACAGAGACCTGGGGAAGAGAGATGAGAAGCTAGCAAGGCTGTGCTGGACCATGCTGCAACCACAGCTCCAGCTGCTATGCAAAGATATTTCTCGGTTTGAGATAAAGTGTTTTATAAAGACCCTGAAAACACCAGACATCTAAAGGGATTGTTAAACCTAAGGAGATCTAAAGCGTTTTGGTCATTCCTGCTTTTGCCCCACATTGGCTCTGTTTGTTCCTGACTTCACTAGAAAATTGGCTCACATTGAAACACAGCTGCGAAACATCAGACCAACACCATGCTGACTACCACAGACATACAAAAGGGACAATCACATTTTAAATCCTGCCTGATGTGTGAATCCCCTCACTACAGAGGCAACGATACAATAACAACCGTGCACCAGTTACACAGAAAATAATTCACAACAAATTATTTGTAGAAAAAGCCTCTCCTAAAACTCACCATAAGACTTGCCCATCCCATAAACAAAATGAGCACTCTCAAAATCCTTAACCAGCCTGTCCTCACCCACTTTTTTTTTTCCCTCAAGTATGTTGCTGTTCCTAAGGAACTCTGTTACATATTTTGTATATATTATTAAAATTTCAAGGGCAGATTTTAGTCTCCTTTACCCTGACTTAAATCCAGTTTAACTTCACTGTGGCAATTCAAAAGGACCAAAATTAGGCTGCAGTTTTCACTCTTAAGGTTGTGGAAGAAAATGAATGCCACTTTGGCTTCTGTGAGAGTTCCCAAACTTAAGTTTTCTTTGGAAGTAAAAATGTTACTATTGTCTGCCTATTTTGCAGGCAAAACTAAGGACTAATTATGAAAAATTCACTATATTTTTTTAAAAAATGAATTATGACATTTTTGCAGATATTGCACATGTTTATATATATGCATATTATCTTTACATTTTAAACCTCATTTGCATTTAAAAAATGACACTATAATTTGCTTTTCCCAGATGTATCACTCTTAATTAATCATAACAGCTACCCAGCTTTTTTACATTTCTATTATCACTATTTAAAGTTGAGAAGACTTCTAATTGATCCAAATTACATATTCAAATTAGCCTTTTATGAGCTCAAATTCACATACCATAGACATTTTATTTAATTTGGTCCCCAAAATGTCACCAAAGTAATTTCATTTTAATATATTAATTAGTACAAATTCACAAATTATTAAACTATAATAGATTCTTCTATCTGAATATTCCTCTTCAAATAGCACCTCAAAGTAACTTATAGCCCAATACAGTGTTATGCATTCACAAGTCTTGCTTCCTCGAGTTCTTTAACATTTATTTATGCTGATGCACTTCTGTGTGTTATCTCACAGAACTAAGAAATTAGAAGAAGCCATTGGGATTCTCTGTCTAGGGGAGTTAATGCCTTAAATCCAGGTGTCGGGGGAGTGCTGGTGGTGTTGGTTTGGGGTTTTTTTTAACATTTTATTCACACTCAGAAGGTTGAAAAGATTAAAGAGCTAATTTTTTTTTTCCCCAAGATTGTCTTATTTTAATGAAAACATTTAATTTTGGAATTTTGTTTTCTTACTTTGTAAGTTTACCTACGGTAGGAAGAACCATGCATTATTCCATACCTTCTCAGAGCTCCTCTTTTACCCTAACAGAACACCTGAAAGATCTCCAGTGCAGATGGAGAACTCAAAAGGCATTCCATTGCCCCCACTGCTACCCACCCAACCTTAGTAGCATATGAAGTTAAAAAATGTTATTTGCAAGACCAGAAATATATGCCTGTTTACTTTTGAAAGTTCCTTTTTTCATTCTTTATTACTGGAAATTTGCAGTCTTTCAGAACCTGTCCAGTGATCAGGCTCTGACGTTAGTCTAACACACCGTTGCATTTTCCCAGATCTATCAAACAATTTCTCCAGTTCACTAACTCTTGGATCTAACTCTTCATAACTGGAAACAGAACTCTGGATAGCTGTTACCTAAACCTGTGGTGTGATTCACTGCAGAACAGCAGTTATTGTTGGGTACACCTGTCCAGCCACTTATGTCTTTGTTTAAATGACCAACAACAAAATCCAGTCCTGGAAAACTGGGAATCTTTAAAAAACAGATCCTGGCTACACTCTGGCTCTGTTGAGGAAATGCCATCAGTGACTGGTTTCATAAGGAATGCTTGTCATTACAGAAGTATACAACTAACTGTTAGCATCCTGCTTCTATCTGTATTAAATTTCAATTTGAACATTCGAGGCTAAGTTCAGTTTTCACACATAACACAAGTCCATTATTATTTTACCCCCCTGAAAACTGGCAGCTTTCCCAAACATTTGAATAATGTATTTTGTTTAGCAGTTGGCTTAGCTGAGTGACGGCCTCACCTGCAGAAGTTATCTGCTCCCAGAGGTGAATCAACTCTGTTTTCCTCATGAAGTCATTCATCTGCAGAACCTAAGTATACTTCTCTTCACAAAAGTTCAACTGTTTGTAAAATAAGACCTATAATTTTCCCCATTGCTTACTAGTACTTACACACCATACAATACAGATGAACTTTTTTATACTGAATGTAATTCCTCTGTTGTTGCACAGTTAAAAGCTTTGGGCTTTTTATTCTTTAGCTGAAGCATCTATGCATGTTAATCACTCCAGACAGTAATGGAAACATGGCAGAGGTGAGCAATCTCAGCTGTGAATGAGTTTGCCTGGAGATGGACCCGGCCAGAATTCTTCATTCATAGCAAGTCTCAACAGTCCAACTTAGAACTAAATCAAATTTTTTTTGAAGCTTATTTCTTAAAGGAAATTCTGTATGTTGCATGCTCTAAGGAGGCCAAAAGTTGGAGTTTTCAAAGCACAATGTTTCTTAGATTCCTCAGCTGCTGAAAGACATTGATGTGACAGACAGCACTAGTTCTTAGCCAAGGAGTGTGTTCAATTCAGTCATGTTCAGTACCAAATCCTGTGGCCCTAGCTACCCTATCTCTGTTTCTTACTAGGTAAGTGTCTAGGGGAAGTGAAGATTTTCTACATTTATCCAGGACTTCTAGAACTTCAGCTCCACAGGCCCTCAGGGCACAGCCTTATGTGAAGTTCACTATGAAGCAATGCTTAGTTTGTAAAGTGAAGTTACTAAATAAAAAGCTGTTGGTCCCAAACGCTCTCAAAATACTGTCCAGGTGTGGACTGATCACCACACTGAATTTACTGTCAGGTGTTGTGTGTGCGCACAGACATCAGCCTGGGAAATGCTGGACAAGAATGTGCTGGACAAGTATTTGCGTAGGATTGTTCTGCTGCATCACACTTTGTACGCTGTTGGCTGGGCCTGGGCTTGCAGAGTTTCAGATGCATTTTGTTTAAAACCGGAAATTATTATTCAGATGTAACTGAAGTCCACGAAAGAAGCAAAGAGGTCTCTTCCCTTCAGTATTTCCTGGGCTACTGCTCTTTTCCTTACCGTATTTAGAGTCTATGAAGTAAGTAAATATGCTCTTAATGAATATAATCCTGGAGAAAAATATTTTCCTTCAATTAAAAAAAAAAGTATCAATTAACGCAGAAAAGGACTTTCAATGGCAAAAATCTTCTATTAACACTACGTTGCCATCAATTCAACAGCCCCTCCCAGAGTTTCTGCTCAGAACGTGACATTTCTCCAACTGCTACATGAATTTACATACAAATAATACATTGACTCCTAAGAAGTTCCTTGTTTATAGTATCAAAGTATGCACAACTTTAGCAACCTTGTCTACCTCTAAAATACCTCTTTCTTCAAGGAAAGCTTTTCAAGTTCTTATCAAATATCTCAAGTTTTATGGCAGAATAAGAAATACAAGCAAACTGTAGCAAATGTTCACCTTTCTGCTATCACTGGATCATAACAAAGAAAACCACAGTTCTGCTGAAGCAAAGTGTATATGCTTTGTAACTGAGGTGAGGGAAAAAGTGGAATATAAAGCCTACAATGCCACAAGCCCAGAAAATCAATAAAGAAACTGCAACAGAGAATGATACATGTCAGCTGATGTTTTTGAAGTACAATGGTAGAAAGTTATTTTTTATAAAAACAGCTCAAGTGGAAAAATACACTTCTCTGCCCACTTCAGGATTATATTCAAGCTTCCTTGAGTCACTGCCTTTTGGGGGGGGTGTTTTCTGAAAAATCTTACTCTTGGGACCAACTCTCAGTCCCAAGATAACCCATCTTGATTTCAACAAAACTCCTCCTTTGTAGACAGCATTGGGGGTAACTTTTACAGGACTGAATCATTCAAAAGTTTTGAGAAGGAGAAAAAAAAAAATTAAAAAATCACTCAAGTGTAGATACTCCACAGGGGAAACTGAACACAGTGATTGAAATTTATCTTGTTTACAGCTTAAAAACCATTTTTTGTGTCTTTCATTATCTATGCAGTCTATATTGCAAAGTAGATGAAACATAAGTTTAAAAGTAAATCCATCAGAAAAATGTTCAAAAGAAACACTATCAGATATAAAGCCACTGGGTTCAAATCCATCTTTGGTTAGTGCTTCGTTACAGCTCTTTGATAGTTTCATGGTGGAATGATTTGAACTCCCACAAAATTCTCTTAAGCCTCTTTGTAGACTCTTACTCTGCTCACGAGTGAGGAGAGTCACTAAAATAGTCCAGAAAAATGGGAAGTGCATCATCTTAATGAATAAACCATTTTCTCACCATTGAAAAGTAACCCTTTTGCAGTACATTAACTGAGCAGGGCGAAAAGATAAACACGTAGCATTACAACATACACTGTACAATTTGCACTATACAGATCTTCATTCATCAGTATTATCACATTTCCATAAAATCTAAAGTGACTTAGAGAAGAAAACCTAGCTCAAAATGAATCTTCCCAAAAAGCTTACCTTAATCTTTTCTTAGCAAGTTCACATTAAATGTTTTTATTAACTCATTATTCCCTTCCCAAACTAAAGAGCAATTAAGAAATGGCACTACTCTGACAGGCATTTAGACTAGACTAGACTATTTCAGTTGGAAGGGACCTACAATGATCATCTAGTCCAACCGCCTGACTAATTCAGGGCTGACCAAGTTAAAGCATATTAAGGGCATTGTCCAAATGCATTATGATAGCCTTCAGGCATTTGTATATACATAGATATACAGCAGCACTGAAAATATAGCATGTACAGTACAAATATACTGTATATTTTTACTAGAACAATGCTTTTGAGGAGTCAGCTGAGCAACAATAAGCTTTTCAACCTTGAATTTCAGCAGGTAGGTAATAGCAGTTAATCTGCAGTAGCAAAGCTGACACTGATTGTAAAATGATACATATCTGATGGCCATTTTATTTCTTATTACAGTCTATGTTTAAAATTAAATTTTCCCCTAGAAACTAAATTACTTTGAGATCTTTCTCCTTGGACTACTTTTGGATCTGGTATTGCTATGAAATATTATGCAATTCACATTTAAACACATTTATCAGAAGCCACACTTGCCTGCTCCCTAGGACTGGGAGACGCGGGGAGCAAGGAGCCCATTTGCTCCTTATTTCTGATCCTGAGCCCAAGCCCTGCTTTGTTAACATTTCCTGGGCTCCAGGGTTGGGAAATGAGAATCCCTGCTTTATTCAAAAAGACTCACGGGCAATACTTGTCTTTGAATCTGGATAACCAAAAATTCAGAGACTTCAAGTGACTTCGTTGTGTTCATATCTTCACATATTTACTAAATGTATGATGTTCTGCATCAAAATACCAGAAGAACAAAATGCTGAAGACAGTAACTCCTTTCATTTGTAATACATTTACTGAATGACTGAGATTTCAGCTGTTGCTTCCGTACCTTATATGGCTACATAGAGGGGATCTGCAAGGAGAGAAAGTTAACAGAGCTATGGTACTTTAAAATAAAAAAGGATTAGTCTTCCTCTAGATGCATGAAAGCTGTACCTAGAATTTTAATACTGATCAAAATATTTGGCTGGTACCACACAGCCCATCTGAAGTTCTCCAAGGGAGAATTTATCTTCAGTCAGACACCTAAGAAAAACAGCATTTTCACAGCACTGGATGTTACTGAAAGGTGTGTTTTGTTTTTCTCATTTCACAGCACAATCCAGTATGTGTTGTTTATCAATCCAATTATGCGAAAAGCAGCCTACAGTAAATCTGCCAAACAAACTTTTAACAGTGAATAAGCTAAAAATCAGCAGATCCGAACTTTTTTTTTAAAGCCAAATCCTCAAAAGCCAAAATTGAATCAATTTCTTATTACTCAAATTGCCCCAAGGTCTGAATCTTTTTCTAATTTAAACAATCTGGACAGGAAAACAGGTTAATTCAGTATTTTGACTGAATATGATGGTTTATATATAAAATTCTAAACCATCCCATCTCATTTTATTAGTTTGCTGTTCCAATACTTAAATGTATATCAAGTGAACTTTGTTTGTTATTTACTATAACAGAATATAGCTAAATTGATTTATAAGAAACCACTTCCTATTTTAATTCCCAAAACTTGGCAAAAACCCAGAGCTGGGTAGAACTTTCCTTCTTACATTGGTTTCAAGCTATACTAATGAAGTCATGCCTGATTTATATCAAAAACCAGCTCTGAGCATGCAGAAAAGTTGCATCAGTTTATCTAAATACATTGTCAAATAAAAAAAAGCAGTGTCTGCAAACTCTTATGTGTCCTCTGATTCAAACCAGGTTTGCATGAGCCTAATCCATTGTAATTAGCAATTCATGTGTGATTTTTCCTATAAACAATACAGCACCATATAACATATTCATAGCTACTGCGATAAACATACATAACTTTGTCAATTAGATGCTGCAATTGAGCTAATTAAGAGGGCTTTATTTAACTGGGTGAAGTGCTGCAGTGATTCCAGGTCTTCAGCAAGCAACTCTACTCAGTATTGCACCGATTTTGCACGATTGCTGTGTACCATGCAAAAAGGCTGCGAGTGGGGCTGTTTTGAGGTGGTTTTGCTCTTCCCTCATCTCTGGCTATTTTTACCCCCAACATCTACACCTACTGTGTTGCCTCGTCATTTGATGTGACAGTCATTTGGGAGGTCATTTGAGCTGCATCAGGTAATGGGTTACGGCTAAAAATAATCTTAGCAAGAAAGGGAGGCTTTTGTATTGGACAGTCGCTGAGGGAAGCAGAGTGGTTCAACTAAGACAGACAGAAAGAAACAAAAACAACTAAGCTTTTTGGAAGCACTGTGCATTTCTCAGAAAACCAGATGCCGTACAGCTCTTGCTGCACAAGAGGCCTCTGTACGAGCTGTAGAATCCATCGTTCTGTTTGCCTCAGGAGCTGAACAGCGATTCTGTCCCTTCAATTTATTAAACAAAAAGGGGGGGGGGTAAAGAAAAGCTCCTTAATAACTTATATACAAAACCACACTTTTATCCTGATCAGTTTGATTTCATATCACTGCTTTTGATTTATACAAGGTGATTTTTTTTCCATTCTCATCATGTGTCCTCTTCAGTCACAGATTTAATTAAGATTAGGAAAATGAAAAGGTACTGAGAATTAGTCAGATTTTTGAGACAACATCTGTAACAATTATTCATTCAGGACTAGCCAGAAAAGATTATGCATATAATATATTTTGAGGGGAGGGAATACATACCGTATAGTAATTTCTGATTTATGGAATAGAATGTAATTTTGTGCTACGCAAATGTCAAATGTGATTAATAATTTATTTTTGTGGAATCTCACGGGTCCCTTTTCTGGGCTCGGTTTGTGGAAGATACAGGTCTGCAAACCCCTTTGGATCAGCTGGTTATGTACAAATACATAAACACATTACACTTTCTTTCTTAATGGTGACTCCTCACCACAGGTTAAGATCTCCATTTACTTCAACATTCTCTACAGTTTTCTTTACCAAACATAAGCATGATGGTGCAAAGAAAGCAAAAGGATAAAATTGATCAAAGTTTTTCAAAGCAACAAGTGACACTGCACCTCCTGCACTGACTGAGGACACAGCTGGATGCAGGCTTGGCTAGGTGGAAGCAGGTTTGGCCAGAGAAAGTTCCTCGCGAGTTACGAACCCCTGTTACATAGACTTATGCGGCCAGCCTCAGGAGCAAGGAGCACTGGTAAAGTATTATCCTCTGACAGTGGCACTTATAGGTTGCATTTAGCTCACTTAGGTATTGCTCTAATCAGTAAGGCTTCATATAGTCACACTTTTGCTCAGAATGGTTACTTTTTTCCCCCACTCACATCATGAAATCATTATTATTCACAGATTCAATTTAGATTAGAAAGAACAAAAGATACCAAATGTTTGCAAGTGTGCTCAATTAGGGCTGCAATAATTTTACATTGTAATTCCTTCTCACGTGGTTTTAGGTAAAGGGGGGAAGACCGTGAAACAATAATTGTTCAGTAAAATTGCCCTTTCCAAATTTTTCCTTCAGATGCCCAGTTTGTGGCACAGCTTTTCCCTCCCTCGCAGAGGCTGAAAGCACCAGTGCTGCTAGAACTAGTGCTCAGTGTGGGGGAGCTCAGACCAGGAGGTAACTGGCAGAGGCTGCACCCAGCAGCAACAGGAATGGGGGAGGGAGGTTCAAGGCAGACACCTGTAGACTCTCTCACACCAACACATCCACACCGCAGGGCAGGGTATACTAACTTCACACAAGAATACGGTGATAAACTTGATAATAGCTTTGTCTCCTGTCTTGCAGCCTATGAGATACAGCTCATCTCTGGTTTCTCCCCACTGGGAAGGAGATGGCTCTTCTTGTGAAGAGCTGAGCACAATGAGGCCATTCCCACAAAGTCTCCAAAGTATAGATGCAACCACTTTGGGCCAGTCTCTAAACCAGGAAAGTAAAGATCCCTTGTATTCCCCATCTCCCATTATCTTGTTCAATACATTCACAACAGTGGCAGACAAGCCACTGAGATCCTTTAACTCCTGTGATTTATATTCTCCTGCGCTATAAAGGAGAGACAGAAATCTCACATCTAACATGGGGACATGCAAGCTGCTTAACACAAGATCAGTAGCCATGAAAGAGGAACAAGAAAACCACCACAAATTGATGATGAAAGAAGAAAATGAAGAAAAACACTCAGAAAAGAAACCCAGAGCAGTGAAGGAACCATAATGCATTATGTTCTTGCGCAAACAGAGCCCCTCCACCACTGCTGTACACCTTTTCTCTGCTTTCAGCAACACTTTCCATGCCCCCACCAAATTTTACTCATCTGCACACCACGTGCTGGCAACAGAGATTCCCAGTCATTCCGTGTCCTGACCTGTATCGGAACAACATCCCAGGGTGTGCCCTGGGGTATTGTGTTCACATGAAACTTTTACATCTCCATTTGCAAGGACTTTTACTACTAGAAAGCATCAGTCCTTTACTGCTTGGGTGAACATGGCTATGAGCAGACCAGCTGAAAAGGTCACTTTATTTGTTAAAATCCAATGAGGAAGACTTTGGGGGTAAGCTAACTGAAATATTGAAGATCAAAAGCTAAAATTCAATGATCTATAAAGTTTAACAAGAGTATAGAAATTAATTGTAGTGATCATCCTGTTGAAGGCCTATGGTAACAACTGATCAATATGCATGAATGGGTACAGATACATATAAGAACATGACAAAGTAGTGAAATACAAACATGAAAAGAAAAAATATAAATCTCTACAGCTTTTGAAAGCACATTCACAAAGATTTATCTCGCAAAATCTGTACCAATTTTACATCCAAATTACTCATAAGCATGTTTTCATACAACGGTGCATCTTATTGCTATTTCCCTGTTCTGCTCCTCCTTCCATACCCATAACAGAATGAACATAAAATGGAATTAAAATTCACAGCACACATTTGAGATACTGTGTAATCTGAGTTGCAAACCCACAAGTGAGTCACGAAAGATATCCCCAAACACTTGACAGCTGACTGAAAAAGCCTAACCCCCAGCCAACGCAGATTTGTTAACATGGGGTTTTAAGCATGATGATACCACATGTGCATTACTAGCAGGTTAGAGACATTTAAAACATTAAAACGTCCAAAGAGAAATACCCTCAGGAAAAATAATTATTTAATCAGAGCAGGCTGCTTAGCTGTACATTTAAATCTGAAAAAATCAATGTCTTGCAGTAGAATTTTATAAACAAAGGGAAACTCAGCAAACTGCCATGAAGAGAAATGCTTATGTTCATGAGTCACTGTACAGAATAGGCCCTTTGCACCGTGCAGCAGTGCTGTACTCTCCTGGGAAAGAGCTGTTCTCACAAATAATTTCAGGTTTAATATTTTCTTCTTAATCTAGAACGTTCTGCAATAACTTTCTAGAATTGAACTACAACAAGGGTTTGTAATCTACATACTCACCAAAAAGAAATTTTGTATACAAAAAAATATTCCACGCTGAGCGACAGTGAAGTCACCAATATTTTCCCAGGGAGAAAATTCAAATTGAAAAATTGCAAATCTTCTGTGGAGGAATAATTTGATATACAGGCCTTATACTGTATTTTCCCCTGTAACATTCCTGAGAGGCACAACAGAGTCACCTGCCAATTTCACAGGTGGCAATGCAGGTCCAAAAATAAAGAAATAAAACAATTCAGACAGTCCTTTAGAGTGATAGATACTTTTGAGAATGGCACCAGTGTCAATCCATAAGATAAGATGCCTAAATATGTTCTCTTTGTGGAATATAAGTATTTTTTCCTGTGTTCCCCCAGGAAGTCTGGAGCTGAGCAAGGAGTCTGGGTCATGTCTCCAAACACAGACAGTGCTTTAAAGCAACAGCCTCCATCCTGAAAAACAGCAAAAAGCAGGTCTATAATTTAAAGTATCAAACCTAAATCTGCAGCCTTAAGGATTGTAGCAGACCCATATGCTCTGTGGCTAGAGCACAGAATTTAATTCACGGCACATGTTGAACAGTAAATTAACACAAATATTTTTGTATTCTTATGTTTAAAAACTGCCTCCAAAGAAATATTATAAATATGAATTGTACAAATTGAGTATAGTTTCACTGCAATTTAATCACATAAGTAGCCTGAATGCATACATTAACAGGTAAGAGCTGCTTATTCTGGGGTTCACTAGTAATAGTTCCATATGAAAGACAGCACTCTATACAAGAACGTCTCTGTATCTTTGGGAAGATTATTTCTCTCTATTGTAGTGCTATGTAGTGCTAAATCCCCCTCAGCGATGTTAATAAATACACTGCTGTTAATACTGCAGAAAAATGTTACACCTTCACATATCAAAGTGTGTCAGTTTGTTAAGATATCAGGGGCTCTGTACTCTCCAGAGGAGTGAAAAAAGTTAACATTCAAATTTAGATATGAAATGGAAAGATATGAAAAAACTGGACAGAGAACAGAAGTTTTTATGAACAGATGGATGAGCAAAATAAAAGGTATAAGCAGAGTCTGTAGATATCTAAAACTATCTGCTGAGTAACTTCAGGAGCCTTTTATATTTCTACCAGCACTGGAGATATAATTAGAAAAACGTTTCACAAATATTTAGGCAAGTTAAGAATCAAGACTGATGTTCATAGCCTTTTATATTTGTTTTTCATACATATTTGCCTGACAATTTGTTTGCAGTCAACAGTTCGATCTGGTGTAGTATTTCATACACAGAAGGAGGTAGATTACGAGAGTAAGTGACAGGACAGTTCAATAAAGACACTAATCAAGAGAAGACAATCTCATCAGTGGGCAGATTCATTTTGTAACATTTTTTGAGGATGTAATTCATATCCACTCTTGAAGGGGCAGATCATGAGCTTGTTAAAACTCCAATTATATAAGCAGAGACGCATCAGTGAGATTTGTCTATTGTTCAGCATTGTGACCCATATTTTTTTCCAGGCTCCCATCCTGTTCAGTAATCTCTCAGAGCTAAGAAGTCTGACAGATCCCAGTTTGCTGCCTGACACCAACTTATCAGCGCTGAATAAAACAAGCCAGTGCATAGCTCAAGTATTAGCTTACACCAGAGCCTCTGGAACTTATCACCTCCTTTATCTACCCTGAATAAAATTACCCTATAACCAGGCAGGCTTCTTCAACAGGGTACTGGAAATTTATTTTTGTAATCATGAAGCCAAATGATTGCAGATACATTATATTACATGCCCCGCCCGCCCCCCCCAAGGGCTCTTCAATATTTGTAAAATTAATACGGTGTTGAGTGTCACAGAGACTGTGAGAATGTCACATAACAGAAAATTCCCAAGAAAAACTATATTTCTATTTCTGTTTCTGCTTTTAAACTCTACAATTCCCCTTCTGTTGTCCTGGACAGGTTACGTCCATTTTTGCTTCCAGATTAAATTGCTGCAATTATTTCTAGGAAGCGTACAACACCATGTTCCCATTGTTTATGGCACTTTCCCTTGATACAGCTGCATTCTCAGCAGGCTACAACTATTGCTTCAAAGCCTCTCCTGGGCTGGGGCAGGTACACCCTGCCCCACTCACATCACACCCCTGGAAACTTCCAGTACCACCCAGGTTCTACAACAGAGGATACACATGAGCAACTGAAGTACCAGGTTTTACAGACCAACAGACCATTTGCTCATTTCATTTTCTTTTTAATTTCTGTTACACAAACTCCTCTGGGAGCTCACTGCTCCAAGTTCAAATTGGTTCTCAGTCAAGCTCTACGAAATCATCCCTTGTTTGCACTTCTCAAACTTTATTGTCAATGCCATGGTTTTTGGATTATTCACAATATAAATTCCACTTCCTTTTGCAATTATCATCTTTACTATTAATTTAGGTTTAATAGCTGAAGGTCTTTCTGCAGCATACAACTGCCAAGATGTCCTTTTTTTAAGCTTAGCAAGCACATGTATTTGTCCAATACAAACACTTTTTCCCAGGATTTCCAAATGTCCCCTTCTCTACACAGTATTTTCCATACCCAGCCTAGGGTTTCAGAAGAAATACTTCTCTCTGTTCTAGTTAAATGTAATATTTGGTGATCCTCTGAGCAAGTCCTTTGATGTGTCTTTGGCTTTTATTTTGGCTAAAGGCCCAGATTCAGAATGAAGCCTTGCAGGCAATCTAGCATAGCAAATGCAACAGGAAAATAGGAAAAGCATTTAGTGGAAGTGGCAGCCCAAGCAGCTGTACACACAAGCTATTTAATACTTTCATGGAAGTTACAGATGCAGTTCTCTCAGGGCGGAACAGAAACAGGAGGCTGTTATCACACCTCAGGGAGGGAGACAAGCCAAGGTTACAGACTAAGCAAGGTAAATTTTTACTAGCCTCCTTAAAAAAAAAATTCTGCTCTAGGATTATTTTAATGTTAATATTGAATTTAATATGCAAAAAAATCCTAATATCATATTTATAACATTTTTAGCAAACCTATAAAGGAGAGACGAATGATATCAACGGGGGGAGGACACATCACTTGAATAGATACAGGAGAATGGACACACGGCATGTAAAAAAATCAAGCACGTCTCCCAAAGGATGAAGGCATTAGGAAATGAAGGCTCCAGCTGCTGACCAGCCGTATAACCGTGCATGTGCTTTTGCTAACAAATTCAGAAATCCCCTAATTCTGAATGACACTTCTATCACCAAAAAAAAAAAAGCACATGTTTTTACATCATCGTCTATACTAGACAGCGGGGGGAAAATGGAACAAACAGCTATTAAAGGCTTCCTTGGAACCATCATAAATACCTGTTTTCACTTCTGGCTTAAAATTTCTCTAGCTCTACTATAAAATATTATTTATCTTCTTTCATTTTTCACATTATCTGTAAATAGATTATTCCCACTAGCGTTGCTGTAAGAAACATTTGTCACAGCTGTAAGAGGAGGGAGTCTGGCTAATTTCTGGATTCAGAAACCAAGATGAATAGCCTCTCTCACTCCACAAACACCCCATAACTTCAGTCAAGCCCTTTCTTCTGAATTAAAATAGTATTTTGAAATCCAACAGGTATCTCCACCTTGGTTTTCTCTTCATATTCTGATATTTAGGTTTATATGTGCCACTACATTTGCTACTAATTACAATGTAAGTTTGCAGAAAAGCAATTTACTTTAACAAGTATTGTAAAGTATCGAAGTATGTGGAAAAAATACTAACACAGCAGTATATAGTTAGACCATTAAATATATTAATATATCCTAATAATAAATGTTTGTCAACTATCAATTTAACTTGATTAAACCCCCCTTCTCCTTTTTAGTTGGTTCACCTTCCAGTGTGTGGAGACTTATTCTCAGGCCTGTCTTGCCTACTTAGATTACAAACTTGTTCTAAAAAAGCGTCTTTCCCAAATGTTACTGGGTCCCCTTTCAGCTGGAGTCACCTGTGTGTATCACTATGCATCACACACTGATGAAAAAATATGTTATATGCAAGATAAAAAACACTAAATTAAGGCATAAGGAATAGACAATCTTGGAGACTTTACTACTGATAAGGGCCCTGCTTAGCAGTATTTTTAAAAAAATGAAAAATGCTCAGTGATTTGCTAATCTGTTGAGTGTCAAACCTTCCTTCAGCACAAAAAAACCTGAAAACGGATAGCAAGAAGTGATTAAAATGAGCCTTTTTAAGGCTCAACCTATTACTAATAGGTCACAACCATCCTGCAGAACTTCATTTGTGACACCAGTAGAAGAGAAATTATAATGCTAGTTTAATAACCTGAAAGAACTTTGCTACTAAAAGACTGAATCATTTCTTTAATATTAAACAGTACATTTACTCTGCAAATGATGAACCAGTATTTCAGCAGAATGCACAGTGTTAGCCAGCCAAGACTTTTCCTTACTAAAAAAGAACAGAAATCCCTGTGAGCTGAATTCCACAGTCCTTTCTCCTACAAAGCTCTCTTTGAGGTCAATGGAAAATTTGGCTATTAAAGAATGCTGAACTCTGACCTCTGGAATCACACAGCACAAATCATATTTGGTTTTGAAAATAACCTCCCATCCTAGGTCTGGAAAGATTTCAAAACAGGAGAAACCGGATATCCTTTTTCTATTATCCTTTCTTTAGGTTCACAATAATCTGAAAGGTTATGACTTACAGTAGTCTGGCAAACCATCTCAGCCTCCTCATTCACTGGCCTTTATTGTTTATCACCTACTTATTTCTTCTTTTAGGATATACAAGAAGTAACAAAGACCATGAATCTATTTAATCTAGTGAGAGCGAAGCAACATTTATCATTAGGCACATAAAGCACAGTAAAAAGGAATACTGTCACAAAGTTTAATGTGCTTTTCCAAACTGAAGCAACTGTAGGTGATGATGAACAAGGACAGAATGCAAACTGACACTTTGTTTTTATTGCTGAGGATATTTTAGGTGAGCAATGTCTAAAATTAGAGTGACAAAACCTCAAAGAAAAAAAAAAGATATGGCAGTAATATTCTGACAGAGGAGATCTAGTGGTCAGTATTCACAAAAAAATTTAAAAATTTTCATGGTACATTTTAGTACAGGCTAAAACCCAACACCATGGAGATTGTCACCTGTATCTTGGAAAGCAGAACCTGTCTGACTTAAGGTTTCAAAAATTCCAGACAACTGCATCTCACTAGATTTGCAGTGCTAAATTCAATATCATATACAGGAATGATGCCATTGGGATAGAGTTTGCATGGCTCCTGTACCTGACAGCAAGACAAGTTCACTTCCAAGGCAACCTCAGTCACATCTTCCATTATGCATGCTCTACTACTTCCACGGCTCTTCAGTCAATATCCTCGTGGATAGCCTCAAGGACACAATTACATACTGCTCAATACACCCAGGGCAAGTGTAAACATAGGCATGATTCAGACAGCATTTTACAAGGTAAAGATCTCTGGCATTGAGTAAAACCCACTCACCTCAACATAAACCTATTTTACGAGGCTTGGGAACAGATGATTTTTTTTTAAACAGAAAGAAACAGTGGCTGAAGCCAAAGAGCTGGGCCAGGAGGTATTGGCAAGGAGTTATTGGGTATATTGTCTGAGAAGGAAGGCCGTATCTACAGTGTTTGAGAAGATCACCCAGCATATGATTTTGCCATGACATTGAACGTGCATTGGAGTTGCTAAGCATACTTACAGGGCTTTCATATGACTCTAAATTCACATTTCATTCTTACAAATGGCATGCTCAAAAATATTACTTCCAAACTCCAGTCATGCTTTCCTACTACTTTTGCCTACTGATTTTCTATATCTATTAAAATAGCAAAGTCTGCAACACTCTTACATAACTACAAATCTGTACGTGACCACAACAATATTCAGATGACTGTAGGTTCACTGTTCAGAAACATTAAATTTACTTCAGATCAACTGAACTTCACATTCAACTCATGTGTCTTTGGTTTTTTGGTGTTTTGGGTTTTTTTTCTAAAATATATTTTCATTTTCAGTCCTCCACTCTATGTCTAATTTTATAGCTTTGGAAAACTTTCCCATGGTCTCAAACTACTTCCACTCTGCTCAAAATAATAACTTTTACTTAACATGATAGGATAGAGCAATTTAACAACTCATTCTCTTCTAACAGTTAGTTATAGATGATTAATCTTAGTCCTGTTAGGTCTGAAGAGTCCCTGAGCTCATCAGTCGATCCTTTCTAGACACCTAAACTAGGGCTGGGAATACATGAAATAAATGCTTAGGATAAAGGCTGGCCAGAACATTCTATGCTTCAGTAAAATCTGAGTAGTTCACTTTCAGTTTAGAGAAAGATCAAGTACAGACAAAGTCAGAGCAGTCTCCTGTCTTGCCTGGAGATCCCTTCTAATCCAGCAGATCAGGACTGGCAATGCTGGAGCAAAATGCCAGTCATGTTACAGTAAAATAATAGACATAGCTTGTACCCATGTGCTTTGTTCCATCAGTCTCCACTCATGAAGCCAGGGTTTCCTTGTGGCTCCCATTGCCCTCCCAGAGGGAGGGGGGGTGTTTACTACTCTCTCTCACATCTCAGCATACAAATATGATTTTACATAACAGATGTAAAAAGACTTCCATACTCTGTCAGATAGGATGGTTCACCAAGGGTTAAATACGTCTTTGCCTCCCTCTTTCTTTCTTACGTAAGTGTCATTTTTCTCAAAAAAATCACAGGCTTCACACATTACAAAGAATTCCTTTCGAAAATACAGTACTCAATCTCAATGCTGCTCCCTTGGCAGACGTATCGTACCCCGACAGCCTTTCTTCAAATCCCTTCATTTGATCTTGACAGAGCCAGACCAGCACGCACAGCAGCAATCCAGTCCCATTAAGGGCACTCCACCATGCACGCAGCCCTGACAGGAAATGCTGTGTCATCCAGGGAGCACAGGCGTGCGGCTGGGCTGTGGGGCACCTCTCCCACTGACATATCCACATGCAGAACTTGACAAAAAGAGAAAAGCCTTTGGCACAAGCATCAACTAATTCAAAAGTAACTTTGTTTGGTGGTGGGGTTTTTTGGTGTTTTGTTTCAGTTTGGGGGGTTTGTTTTTTTTTTAAGATGTATTCATGACCTTTACTTCTTACTCCCTGTGACTGTTTGAGATCTTGAGCAAAATACGCTGAAAAAACAAACTTTAGTTTAATGTATACCCTTAAATGTCAACTTCTAACAATTGCATTGATTATAATTCATTAGGGGTAAATTACTGCTTAAGAAATACAAGAAAGATACAAATATGTATCATGTGACTTGTGCTCACTACACAATGAGTTATAATGCTTTGAGGAATGATGGTTAAATAATAATAGCGAGAAAAACATTATTTCTGGAATAAAACTATACATAATTTTAGATACATTCTACTTTTTCCTGCATCTGACAGCATTTTGATCTGACATCTTCCAGATGCTGAAGATGAGAAGTGATTTTTAATTTTTTTTTTTTGTGAATCCAAAAAATGTAGGCTTGTCTTTTAAATTGGAATAATCTGTGATAACATTGGTGTGTATATATATGAAACAAGGTTAACTCAAGACTCCAGTTCCTTCCCAAGAGAGCAGGAAAATACTCTCAGAAAATGTGTGCTCCATGTAGTGTGCACGTTTCCCAATTAGGTGGAAGCCAGGATAGAATTTAGGATATTGCCCATTTTATTTCCTTAAACAAGACCACCTTTAAGTCAAAATGTAGGTCCTGCTCTGTCTAGTTTGTGTAGCTTTATATGATCATGAGCTGACTGGCTTTGTCTGAAATACAGACCTGAATTCTTATCTTCGTAAGTGTGCCCCCTTGCATTGCCTGAGAGTGAATTGCATTGCCTGAGAGTGAAATGCTTGTTTAGCAGTTTCCATAGTTGCAGCAGACTGCAGTATGGAAAGGATGCTCCCATTTTCATCCTCAACAGGGAAAAGATTTTTTTTTCTTGGAAAAATCTTGTGTAACATTTTCTTTTTAAATTATATAGAATCATCCTGAGGTTTGACATTAGCTGGAAGGTTTAAAGGTGAGATTGAGGTTTAACAGCAGGTGTACAGCTCACTTTTATCTTTTCAGCAATAAAATTAAGTACTATGCTATACAATCACTAAACTGCTTTCCTTATTGCCGCGTAGTATGGACACATTGACAGCAGCAAGGAGAGAGCAAGACATTCAATATGAAATATATGCATAGCAAAATGAACAAATGGGCTCTTCCTTTCTCTGCTTTCCCTCTTTCCTGTCCCCAGCACGTTTACCAAGCAAAACTTGGGGGATGCCAGTGGCATGCACGTGCTTCCCCCGCATACTCGCAGAGCGGAGCCAGAGGGTGCTGCTAGCCTGGCTGCCTGAGCAGAGGACTCTGCCCTTGTGGTGCCAAGCCCTCCGGTCCTGCCTGATGGAGCCACGTAGCCTGGCTGCCTCCTGCACCCAGCACGACCCAGTGCACAGGGTGATTTGTCCCAGGGTGGCGGCAGCCCTGGGCCTCTGCAAAGCACGCTGAAAAGCACAGGGCTGCCTTCAGATTCACGGGTAACCTTGGGCTACCGGAACTGAACATTGGGAAACACTACAGACTTTAAAAATCCTTAGCAGTAGGTGCCTAGTTACACTACCTAATAAGCCTGTACACTTCCTTATGCAATTCAGAATATATGCAACTAAAAGCCTATTGTTGAATATTAAATACAAACAGTTAAAAATTATACTACTCATATTATGCAAATATATTAACTTAGTCAACCTGAGTATAAGCAAGTCTTTCAAATAAATATTTTTATGCTGCAGAAAGCACTGCACTGCTAGGGTAATTTATGCATTTGTTGACCCTTATTTTAAACGTTGAGCCATAACACCACAGCTTTGTGCTTGCCATAATTTCCCACTCCTCCTTCATCCACTTCTATAAAGAATTTTATTGACTATATCGGCAAGAAATAATCCCCATTCTAACAACCACTTTCAAATTTAAGAACACTTATGTCTTAGATAAGACTAACTTTGTTCACTGTGCATGTATATCAAACACTCCTGTACTCCATCAGGTTAGGAAGGGTGCAGGAGAGCCACCCAAGTGGCTCTGCACAAAATTGCCAGAGTACCAACATGGTTAGAGCTGTTTGGAGAGCAAAGCAGCTGTACGATTCTCTGAGTTGGTCTAAGAGCAGTACTGCTGCTATGTTTGGAAGGTGCTGTAAGTGGTCTAACAAACTGCTGAAAGTTTGGGGAGGATGTCTGTGGTACGGGGATCCACAATTCACAAATATTCAGAGGTAACTGAACATCATATAAAAAAATATTACTCCTCTTGTCCTTAAAAAGGATAGGGTTGGATTATCAAACCTCCTGTTATACTCAATAGAAGCCAACTCAGCAAACACTGTGTGCTTCAGAAATTATTATTACATTTATATTAACTACAATTAAATGTTATCTGTATGAAAATTTATGAGGTAACCTCACAGCCAAAGAAAAAAATTTCTGTGCAGCATGTGGTATCTTAGACTTTGCTCTTTGTAGTATGTTTACTTAGATATCTAATTTCAGAAGAAAATAAGTACCATTGAAGTCAATGAGATTTTATATGGATAAGTTGTTCAAAGAACTAGATTTACTCTAAAAGCAAGAAGGGGGAAACTTAAATGAGTGCATTCAAAATCCAGAAGTTTCAAACTCTGTCGAGAATGATTTAGGTGTTCAGGAATCTGATTTTGGAAACCTATTTGTCTCCTGGCACCTAACAAGCTAAGCTGTTTTTGAAAATAGAACTACGTCAGCTTGACATTTTTGACAATGCTACTCACTGACTCCCTTCAGCATCTTATTCCTCTTTGTCGTTTCAGAAACTTCACAACATTAAAATCCAAGGAGAGAACAGAGACTTCAGCAACTGATAATATATGCACAAAATGGTACAACAACAATGTATAAAACCAACCAACTACCCCAGGATTGTCAGGCAAGTAGCCTATAAATCACACAGACATCTTGCTGCATCTGTTCAACAGACATGAAAAGTAATACATACTCAAAGAATAGTTACCAGAGTCTTCCAGGACTGTAAAAGTAAGGGCATTATTTTCACTGCCAGATCCTCTCTCACAGTTTCATGATTTTTATTGTAAAAGTGAAATTATTTTAGAGTAAAATAATTAATCTCAGTTGTTATCAAAATATTCAGAGGACAAAAAGGCTTGTCAGCAAGATCATAGATACAGCTGCTGAGCATTCCCACCACCTTCAGCAGCCAAACACCCTCAGAACATGGAGGGTTCTTTGAAAGGAAATTCCTCATTTCTTTGACTGCTGAATGTTATTTGTAAGTCACTTCTGAAGTAACCTCCTTATGTAAATTTACGCCACACAGAAAGTGTCATACTGTCCTGGTTTCAGCTGGGATAGAGTTAACTGTCTTCCTAGTAGCTGGTACAGTGCTATGTTTTGAGTTCAGTATGAGAAGGATGTTGGTAACACTGATGTTTTCAGTTGTTGCTAAGTAGTGTTTAGTCTCAAGTCAAGGATTTTTCAGCTTCTCAGGCTGAAGGGGCACAAGAAGTTGGGAGGGGACACAGCCAGGGCAGCTGACCCAAAGTGGCCAACAGGGTATTCCATACCCTGTGACGTCCCATTTAGTATAGGAACTGGGGGGAGTGGGGGCAGGGGATCACCGCTCAGGGACTAACTGGGTGTTGATGGGCAGGTGGTGAGCAATTGCCCAGCGCATCATTTGTACGTTCAGATCCTTTTATTATTACTGTTGTCATTTTATTAGTGTTATTATCATTATTAGTTTCTTCTTTTCTGTTCTATTAAACCGTTCTTATCTCAACCCACGAGTTTTACTTCTTTTCCTGATTTTTCTCCCCCATCCCACTGGGGGGGGGGGCGGGGGGAGAGTGAGCGAGCGAGCAGCTGTGGGGTGCTTAGTTGCTGGCTGGGTTTAAACCACAACACTTACATATAGGATACTATTTGCTTCTTAAAGACAATGGGTCAAACTTTAAAATTCAACTTTTCTTAGGGTCTGCTAAGCTAGCCAAAAGTTTCCAGGAATTCCAAACAAGCCTATCTCAAATAAGCATTGCTAGCTTCATAGACGTAAGGATGGTGTACAGGAAAGACTCGCGGTCCTTGCCACCTTATGTGATTCTTCTGAGGGATAGAGCAGATAGGCAGAGCACACCTGAAATCCAAATAGGCAACAGGAAACATACCTTTGCTGACAAGTCAATAAACAGATTTTTCACTTCTCACATTTCATATAAATATTAATATCTAATAAAATACATTACCCAAAACTGAATGAAAGGAACTATTTTTGTTGTTGTAAGCTGTAAAAGTGTTTTTTCTCAAACGGTTCCTGCATTATCATCTACCACATAAAACTATTCAGTCAGCTATGGAAATATTGTAAATGCACTGCTGTCAAGACCTAGTGTTAGTGAAGAAAGCAAGGCAGGATAGGTATATTTAAACAAATAAACACATTACAGTAGAATGACTACATTTTGTGACCTCTAGCTTCTATGTTATAAATAACAAAACACAATAATATACTACACAATTAATTAAAAATACACTGTCCAGAGTGAACAAAACCAACAACATGCTACACTCTATTAAAGGAAATAATGACTCTCATGAACTGTAATTGCTTTATAGACCACTGAATTAGAAAGTGGGCAGAAAAGATTTATCACAGGAGATGTTTGAGATTATTAATAAAAGTTTAATTTTTAAAAGGTTTTATCTCTGAAGGCTGAGTCTGTTTCTGTATTTATGTGTGCTTCTATTTTTTTCCTAATTTATTAAGAATGGCCATCACCAACCCCACTCCCACTTGAACCCCCTTGAAATATTTTATGCACTCTTAACCACCTTAATGAGACGAATGTAATCCTCTGTCATCTCAATTCAGGAAAGCATATAACTATATCTTAAGTCCTGCTGGGACAAATCCTCAGCTGATACATATCACATTTATGGAGCTCCAGCATCCACCTCAGTAGGACTTAAATGCCTTCTCAGTAGATTGCTGAACCAGGTTATTAATAAGAAATCTAAAAAAAAAATGTTCCTGAAACTGTCATGCAGTATTGACAACACAGAAATGAATATTTGCATGTGGAATTTCATTATAATGATTTTTTATGCAATATGAACATTCAGTACTATATGTAAATGTTACTGTGCACCAGATAGCACAGCAGCAGAATTTTTTCAGTCTAAGGGAACACAGCACTTCCTAAAAGATGTTTAAAGGTCCTTGTGATTAGGCAATCATTTGGTTCGTGATCTCATTTTGTAGCCAAAGCCATTAGGACAACATAAAACTGGTTTCAGGAAAGCACATTAGTTAATTATAAAGCAATCTAAAATAAACCAAAAGGAGAATATTTGATTTATTTTAATTGTTTATAGATACTGTAATACTGTGGTTCTCTAACTTGGTATCTTGTCTGGGGGAAATGATGAGATTTTATAGGAATAGCAATAATATGGGTTTTAGACTTCTACTGACAAGAACTGGTCCAAGTTTTATGCCCAATTCTGCTCATGTTGATGTCAACAACCTTCATTAGGTGCAATATAAAGGTCACAACAATTTGAGAACAACAGGAAATTACAGTTTCACACCAGCTTTTACCAGCTGGTCTGTACAAACTGCTCACATGAAGTAAGGGTGGAGAATCCAGTCCAAAGCTTTCTTAAAAGCACACTGACATGACATCCTTTTCAACTGGTTACCCTGTTGCTTTCTGCAGTCTATCTTGCTTGCTTTTCTTGCCTTCTTACTACATCTTTTAGACCGTAAGCTCCTTGGGACAGAATTATCACACATTCTATGTTTTCCAACTGCATGGAAAAGTGGGGCTCAACCTGTTTGTGATCACAGTGTAAATGCTAAATAAACCAGAAAAGCAGTCATACTGCATTACAAACTGGATTTGTCTATTATTTCACAATATGAACATAGTGATCTTTTCAGCAGAAAATGCCTTTAGGTTTTGCATTTATATAGAACCTACTACAGTGGGGTCCTGGGATAAAATTGAGGCTCCTATCCTCAGGCTTAAAATGTGTAATCATTTCCATTGACTTCTGCCACTGTTCTGGATTGCTTCTAGGATCCTGCTTTAATGTGTACAGGTACCAGTTCAAATGACATACGACTGCTGATTGCATCTTAAGCTGTTAAATCTTACCGGGCAGAAATAGCTATTTATTTCTTGTCACTGCATTTCCTGTGCGACATGAAGCCTTTGCTTATTCACAGGCTTTCATTATAGTCATCAAAAGGTTTATTCTTATCACAGACAAGACCAAGCATATCTAAAGAGATATCGTAGGCACTGCAGTAGATTCACTACAAGTCAGGTTTGACATATTCATTTTTAGTGCATCATATGTTGCTAGTGTATAGCTTATAGCTTCTTTCTCTAATGTTCAGTTTCTGCAGGCAAACAAATTTCTGCCTTAGGCACTTAACTAAACTGGAAGAAGTTCCAGCATGCTCCCAATCTGCGACCGCCATGAAATGTTTCCTACCATCTTTCTCAGAGTTTTTTTCATAGAAAGAATTCTCAATTGTTGCTTGGCTTTCTCCATTGCTTCCCCAAAACAACTACCCCAGATTCAGCACATATTATACAGATTCTGCCAAAGCCATCCAAGGTGAACAGGGTTTTTTTGGTTTTTGCTTGTTTTTTTGGGTGGGGTTTGTTTGTTTTGGTTTTTTAATGCTTTAAGTTTTATTATAAATTGGGGAACTTAGGGTGCTCTGAATTAAACCAAGCGGTTGTGACTGAGCTGCTGCAACACTGTAGCTGATCTTACTGCTTAAGTCTCCCAGTAGCATAGCTCTTTATCGGCTGACATCTACTGCAGCAATCTCAGTGGTTCTAGTAGAAGGGAAACAATGCACAAGCCTATTTAGGTATGTGTTTGATGGTCCAGCTTTATTACACCAAGATAATTTTTCCAAATTAATTATGGCAGAGAAGATTCATACAGCTTGTTACTACAGCAATGGATGCAGAATAGCTAATATTCCTCACAGAAGTAGTGCTACGCCTCTAATGGCAGGGGTTAGCTCCCAGTTTCAGATCTTCATTTGGAGGTCAGGAAGAAACACCAGAGGTGATGCTCAGCTCTGAGCAGCCCATCATTCCTGGGTGCAGCAGGGTGTAGGCAGTGACATTTTCCCACACTTCCTTTCTGCTTTCCCCACTGGGCTGGAAATAGTCCTTTGGCACAGAGGTCTGAGGCAGGGGGAACTTGCATCACCCTGCTCCATCCCACAAAACAGTACTTGGGAAGCTTGCAATTAGCAGCTGCCTAAGGAAACTAATTTTCTTTTTTTTTCCCCTTTTTCCTCCTCCACAGATGGGCATGCTTGGCTCTCATCTAGATAGAAATCATAGCAACATTTTACAGGGAAGGGGGGCAATTACAAACAGTCACATGCTGAATATGGGCTGGTAAGTGTGTGCTACATCTGTAAGAAAAAAAAAAAGAGAGGGAAATAGGAAGAGAAGTTAAGGGCAAAGTTTTCTCATCAGTTACCTGATCAGAATATACATATATGAACAGTATGTATTTTTATGCAAACTACTCACAAATATATCCTGGTCACCTGTAAGCCAGTATTTCCACATTTTGGCTATATATTATTACACTGTAGGTGAGCACATGTATTTAATGCAACCAGATCTTTAAACAGGAAATACACTACTTTATCAGGCATCCTTCCTCTAGGAGGCAATCCCAGCCATTATAGCAGAAAAGGTGCAATATGTGAAGCCAGTACTGTACAGCCCTAGAATAGCTTGGCCACCAGACAGTATCTTTTTAAACTCATCAGTTTTTGGTACCTGATGCCCTATAGACAGGCATTTGTACAACTGCATGATGAAGATTCCAGCTTCTTCCAAGACTTTCCATAGCCTTTACTACTTTTTTCAGTCTTGCCTTTCTAATCAAGTTTCAGAAAACAGTGGCAGCAGATTCAAGTTCCACATGCTCCCCGCTCCTCTTAAGCTCAAGAAGAGCTCCTGAATGCACACTATATAACCAGTTTGGGGTCAGAAGTTATCTTTATTGGCCACTGCACATTTTCACGAGCAACACACACTGGCACTTTCCTACATTTAGTTGCAATAATTTTCCACTTTTTTCCATAACAGAGAACATTCACTTTCTTCCTCAGATCCTCAAAGCATGTTTGAGCCAGCTTCTCTTACTCTAGAGTTTTTAAAGAGGTGCAAATATATCATGTCCGGCCATTGCCAGTCATTGATCAGCACTGATTTAAGCAGGTATGAAGCAAACCTGGCACAACTTAATATCTCTGCAGGAGACAAAGGCCATCATTTCAATTATAATCCTCATTATTTACTATGATTAAATGAATTTGTTAATATTGCCAAAGCTTAAGTTATTTAACATAACTAATTAAGCAAGTAACAGACTATTCCATCCATTAGCAATGCATTGCTTCTCAGGCTTCTGGTATTTTACACTTTAGTTAACCATTTCTACAGCAGACTTTTAGCAAGTACAAGCAAAGCAGGGGAATTAGTGTCTAGCACCATCTGAAACATCTGTCATTGGAGGTGAAAACACAGTACAAGATGTGGACATGTACCCCAAGCCAAGGCAGTATTTTTCTTTTTCACGAACAAACAACAAAACACAAGTTAGTCATGGTATGATGACAAAACACAAGTAACTTTGAAATGCTTGCCATGTTCTGCTAAAAGATGGAAAGGAGAGCAAAATGTTTTGTACAGAGGAGGTAAAATGCAATCCCTACTGCTCTCTCCTATTATTCTTGGCATGCGGATGCTTTGGTCCTTAGCCCCAAAAGATGTTTAATTCTCTATGACTTCAAATAGACTTATAGTATTTATTGCATAAGGGAAAGGAAAGAAGTCACTTTGTTGTTTTGATATTATGGATTATTTAGAACACGAAAGCCTAAATACCCTCAAGCTGAATGACTTCAAGGCCCACAGAAACCGATTCCTGCTGAAACCAGGAATTGAGGCCAAACACTGCCCTCCTCCCCACTCTGGCCTGAGGGACACCAAGGGAGACAAGACATCACCAGGTGCTCGGAGCACTGCTGTTCAGGGAAGCACAGCTGAGAGCACAAGGAAGAGCTGGGGGCAGCTGCTCCTCATGGCATAGCTCCAGCCAGCCAGGCAGATTTGGGCAGGCTGAGCAAGCCCACTGCAGCTGCCTGCCCCCTGGATAGGGGGAACTGGCAGAGCTGCTGGCAGGAGACACCGCTTGCTAAACAGTGTGAGGAAGTATTTCATTTAAGTGTTTTGGAAATACTACTAGTCCAGGCTTAGAAAACTGACTGTAAGCTCTTCAGGGCAGGGACCATCTGTCTGTTCTCTACTTAGGATGGAGGGGTCCTACTTTTTCACCAAGTTGTTAAGGCACTGCAGCAGCAAAGCGGGGTAAGTAAACAAAGATCATACTTTCAGGACTTGAAAGCTGCAGAACAAAATGGATGACTTAACTGCAGAGTGACAGGCAGGCAAGGATTAGTTCCTAGCAATGCAGAGCATTGCTCTGCACAGCACCCTATGTTCCCCAAAGCATACACTTGCATAGCGCGCTTCTGCTTTCACACCCTACCTACTGACAAGCATCCTTCAGGACTTCACCACACTGTCAGTTTTAGTATATTTTTTTCTTTTGTCTATAGAAAGGGAAAAAAAAATAACAGTAAGACCCCCTCCCAACAAGTATAAACAAGGCTTTAAAAAACATCGAATTTCAGAACAAAAAGTGTGACTTCTGTTAGGAGTATCTTCTTGAAGCTGTTTGTTTCCCAGGCAGTTTCATTCATTTCATACAGCTGCACTAAGAATTCAAACTCTACAAAGATTATTACAGTCCATCAAGACAGCAGCCCAGAAGAAAATCCTAAACTTAAAAGCCACTAAACAGTCACAAGGATGAGAAATCTAGCGGTCCCTGAATCAAAACCTAATGTTGCTTGAGATAAGCACCTTTCCTACCCCTTCTTACACCTTTTTTCTTTGGCTCAATTTCATTTGAGCTTCTATAGTCTCTATTTTGGCAAGTGATTTAATGTTAAATCTTTTGCTGACACACAAAGAAAACTAACTGCATTCAAAACACATCCATCTTCCTGTAGATAGACAGATACACATTTATGCAGCAAACCCATCACCTCAGTCCTACCTTAGACCTTGCCTATAATAAATGGTTGGATTAGCTAGGACATCAAGAAAGTTAGAAACGAATAATTCAAATGAGAAAAATCATTACGTTCTAATTACACCAGGGTTTTGCAGAGTACACATTGGAGCCAGTAGTTTTTCATTGATATGGCAATGAATGGTCCACATACCATAGCTGTGTCTTTCCCACTAATTAATTGTAATTCTAGGAACTGCATACAAAATACATTTCCCCGAAGTACCCTTTGCTTCTCCAAATGGAGCCATAGCTCTGTTTTGCTGAACCTAGGAATCTTACAGGATTCTAAGCACTCAAAGTGCTGAGGGAGAAGCACCTAATACATTACATCTGTGAATATTTGTCCTGGTTTCAGCTGGGATGTAGTTAGCTGTCTTCCTAGTAGCTGGTACAGTGCTATGTTTTGAGTTCAGTATGTGAAGAATGTTGATAACACTGATGTTTTCAGTTGTTGCTCAGTAGTGTTTAGACTAGAGTCAAGGATTTTTCAGCTTCTCATGCCCAGCCAGGGCACCTGACCCAAACTGGCCAACAGGGTATTCCATACCATGTGACGTCCCATCTAGTTTAGGAACTGGGAAGTGGGGGGGGCAGGGGTTTCGCCGCTGGGGGACTGGCTGGGTGTCGGTTGGCGGGTGGTGAGCAATTGCCCTGCGCATCATTTGTACATTTCAATCCTTTTATTACTACTGTTGTCATTTTATTAGTGTTATCATTATCATTATTAGTCTCTTCTTTTCTGTTCTATTAAATCGTTCTTATCTCAACCCAGGACTTTTACTTCTTTTCCTGATTTTCTCCCCCATCCCACTGGATGGGGGGGGAGTGAGTGAGCGGCTGCGTGGTGCTTAGTTGCTGGCTGGGGTTAAACCACGACAATATTACTACTGGTAGTTCTTATTCCTACCTTCCCCTGAGCTTCTATAAATAAACATTCCAAAACACCTTCTTGTCTTTCCCAGATTTCTTAGAGGCACCTCCTTCCTTGAAGGTTACTGGCTTATTTTCTCCCAGGAATATCTTCACTTCTACCAGCTCATGGTTGAAAGTCTTGGACAGACATTTCCTCCCCTCCCACCACATTCTCCTGCAGAGGATAAGGGTAGAGAACCAAAAATAGCTGCAAAAGCACCAAAGCCTGCATGAAAGATTGCATGGCCCATTTTGCCCTTTAAAAAAAAAATAAAAAAATCACAATTGGCTCTCCAGACAGAAAGCAGTAATAACAGGGCAGCTGTACATGGCATCCTGTCCTCCAGTGTTCACCAATACACCCACAAGCAGAGAACTGTGACAGAGTTAACAGCACTAAGTTAACATGCTGCAAAACACATTGCCTTCAGTGCCTTGTTTGAGCAATGCACTCCGACTCTATTCAACATAGGACAAGAACTGGATGCTACAGAATAGCCTATATAAGCTGTCCAAGAAAAGACTGTTAAAAACATGTCCTGAGCCCTACCTCTCTGCAGATTTGTTATTTATCATCATTATTGATCCACAACCTTAAATCCTCCCTTTAGTTAGGCACCTCTAGCATAGTTATACCAAAACCTCCAGCCTTTATTTCAATAATGCCTAAATGCTCACTGCAGAAGGACTGAAACTCTCCCTTTTCCTGTCAAGTTTTGCTGGTTTTGGTTGGGATAGTTAATTTTCTTCAGAGTAGCTAGTATGGGGCTATGTTTTGGATTTGTCTGAAAACAGTGTTGATAATGCCAAGATGTTTTTATTACTGCTGAGCAGTGCTTACACAGAGCCAAGGCCTTTTCTGCTTCTCACCCCACCAGTGAGTCACTGAGCTATTCATGAAACAGTTGTTGTCCAGTTATGTCCTGCAATGCCATAAACCAGAGTGACAGTACAGCGTTGGAAAAGCTCTGGAAAAGATTGCAGTAAAGTTCCACCATAAAAAGGAAGGTTACTAACATCCAGCTTCTCTCACCAATTTGTGTTTCATTTCATAAGCCCTTTTGAGGCTGGGGAGGGGAGAATCGTAAGCATACTACTCAGTCATAGATTCTTTGTACTTCCTCTCAAAAATGCAATAATGCTGAACAAGTTAATAACAAGGAAGATTAAATAACTTTTAAAATCTGTTTCAATACCACCATGTTTACTAGTTGTGAAAAAACACTGCTATACAATATCTGTGTAACAACAGGATTTAATAAATGTAAGTAATTAAACATGTAATTTCTATAACAAAGCTGCATAACTGCAAAATGTTACCACATTTTTAACTTTGTGAGTTGATTAGAAAAGTACTCTTGACCTACTGTGAATTTTTTCTACATACAAAGGGAACTAAAGAAACCTTCAAAAGTATTTCATGCAATAACTAAATAAATTAAAGCAGTAAGATCATATTTTTACGTTATTTTCAATATATGTTTCTAATATGTGCAGGAACAGTGGGGTATGGCATTTTAGTCAGTAAGTTGCCTTGGCATTGTTCATCAGTAAAGAAAGATAGTGTCAGTTGCACAGTAGATTAGACTGTAGCAAAAAAAGAGTGTGCTCTGTATTTGTACAAATGGTACGAGGTTTTCTTCAGCTATGAAGCACAAGGCATGAATATATTTGTTGTATATTTCTAAAAATCAGAAGAATGTCAACACAAAACCAGATGTTATAGTTTCCATTTTGGCTATGATTGCAAATCATTGGACAGCTTGTCACTGGACAGCTCTTTGATTCAAGCAAACTCCATTCCTCCCACCTGATAAATTTTGAAACTTTATTTATCAGAGATTTGCACCTTAGTAGTGAACATAAGTTAATATGGCAACTGCAGTTTAGACTTACACTTGGAAGAGTGGCTTGAAACTGAACCAGAAAAAAAATATTTAAAGAGACTAGAGCAAGCTGATTACCTATAAGCCAAAAGGTCACCTGTACCTAGCAATACATGTAGTAAAAGTTCAAAGTCCTACTCTTGGTAGGAATTCCTGAACTGCAGGAATTAGAACTGTCAGGTCCTGAATACCTTGAGCAGCTCTGATGTGCAGCCTTGGATCAGCCTGATGGGAAAAGAGCTGCGTGAGAAGCCTTGTTGAGGCCTCCCCATGTTCATTTGTGAGCTGCTATTAAATCTCAGTGCCTGAGCATTAAAGTATATTAAGTATTAGGTCATTTTATAAACAAATAAATATGCTTTTACCATGGTGTTCCTGGGTTCATCAGCAATTCAAATACATTCATTAGCTTCATGCAGGTATGATGGTGTATAGGTTATTTTCATCAATTAATATTTTAGAATATACACCTGTGACACCCCGAAAAAAGAGCAAAAACTTGTTATAAATGTGTATTGGTATATAAAATATGAAATTTTACTTATACCAACATATTAAGCAGAAATGGATGTGGAATATTTCCAGACACATGATTATTCTACAAAGCCTACTTGTTTCAGCCTTAGCTGTTATGTCAGCCACAGAATTCTATGATAATGCTGGAATTTCAAACTTCCTTGAAAAAATTACTTCTCCAAGTATTCTGTAACCTTTGAATGCAATGTGTTGTACATTACTGTAATTTATAGCTGCTCTATTTTAATCACTCATTCCAGGTTAGACTGACAGACCCAAATTATTTTTTTTTTTAATTTTATTTGCAGAGCTGCACTTTACTACTTGCTCAGGCTATACAAAGACAAAGTAAAACTCTCCTCCATGTTATTTTCTAATAAGATTAAAGATATACTCTGATTATTTATTTCCCCTGATATTATAGATGGAACTGCTTGAAGATGCTGGCTTCCAGCTGTAAGGGCAGAAGAATAAAACAAAATAGATGGAAGAACATTCCATCAATCCAAGTCATCTAGAACCGACTCCTGCCTGGCTAGAGGCAGACCTCTCCTGCTTGCAGCTTCACATGCAGCGTTCTCTAAATTGGTTCAAGGGAAGCTCTAAAAAAGAGTGGACATTAAATGTCAGTTAGCTGACAGCTAGCAAGCAGCTCAGATCTTGCTGCACTTAATATGAAAACTGTCAAATTAGGCAAGGGAAGAGATTGACTTCTTTTTATTGAAGGCAAGTAACTGCAGAAGTGGAGGTAGAAACTGGAGGAAATTAATTCATTAATATTTGACTTGTGAGAGTGTTTCTTTGATTTGTTCCAAATTATCTGTATAGGACGACAGGTAAATTAACTGCATATTGTTCACAAAAAGTGTAGGGCTTAATAAAGGCCCATCTTCTGTGTGCTAAAGTTTACTAGGAGTGGTAGTGGAAGAAATAAAACCCAGATCTTACTTATTCAATCTTTCCTAGTCTTACCTATTTTTAAAACAAGCTCTGGAGGGTATAGGACAGACAAATGAACAGGTTTTTCCCCCCTCAAATATGATTGGTCAAGAATAATGGCAGTATAACAAGAGGGAATTCAGCCAGCTTCTCTGTTTCAAATGCATGAACATTTTTTTGCAGACATCTTAATCTTGTCAAAACAATCAAACAGCTAATTCAAGTCAAGGAAGACCTCTGATACACAGTGGATTACACATTCTCAGCTAGTGTGGATTTACATTGTTTCAGTGCAGTGGTGGAATAGTCTGTTTTGATGCAGCTGAGGTCCAAATTCAGCATGTTCAGTAGCAGAAGAGAGAAAATTCAAACACTGTTGCCAGCTAGACATCTTGGGGGACTTAAGATGATAGCAAATCAATTAATCCCTAGGCAAAACCCACTCTTTTAAGCTGCCATCCTGTTTTGTTTCAAGTGAAAATAATATTGATGTCGATAACACCCAGTAGGTTGACATCATCTAATAGTTTGTGGCCAGTTGGAAATGCCACCTTAGCAAATAAGATGCCTTAAACCACCAGCTGGCAACACCATAAAAACCTGCTGGAGACCATTAGTCTGAATTTAAGGCCTAGCATTATAGGCCAACAAGACCAAAATGCTGATGAAAAGCACCACAAAGTTCTCTCATCCCAAGAATTCAGCTTGTATATATAAACCATGGCTGTACAAAATTCAGCAGTCCTGATCTGGGACCTTCTCTTTTTCCTTGCTCAGCAGCGACAATCATGCCAGCAAAACACTGGATGATTTCCCTTTCTTCAGCATGGGAATTTCTACTTTTGATTCTTAATCTGAATAATTCAAGTAGTTCCCAGTGGATTAGTATCAAACTGCTCTTTTGCAAAACAGTTGCTACCCTTTTGCATTCACCACCTCCAACTTTTGAGGCTGGTTGTACCCATCAACAGAAAGATCATCTGTCTGATGCTACTCATTTCCATGAACTTTAAAAATTAGAAGAAACGTTGGAACATTGTGGCATTAAATCAGAAAGTCACCCCCCCCCAGTAGGCATAGGTGTACTAAAACTGTGCCTCAATTTAAGTTAAAGTTGTTACCACACTACCCAAATCCTTTTAAATTACATTCTCCCCTAGTTAGACAATCCTTGTCCTATGTTCATTTCTTCCACCTCCAAAAAACCCCCAATGACACTGATTTGCAATTAGTAGACTGATTTCTGGCAAAAAGTGAAGCAAATACAGAAAAAAATTCTGCCATTTAAAGCACTGCCTTAATCCTCTCTCTAACACCCAGTGTTATAATTATCCTTTCTAGAAGAGCTGTGGTACCAGTTTCATTGACTGTATTGTACCCATCTAGAAAACAAAGTTTGTATTGGTTGATGCTCTTTGGGGCCTGTAACAAATTGACTTAGATTGTCCCACCAAACATTTGTATCATTTGCAGGCAGCCTCTATTTGGCAAGGTAGGCAGCAGAAAAATAATCAGAGAACATTACATACCAGAAAGGTTTAAAGTCAGACCAACGGCAAAAATGAACACAGTTAAGAGTTTGAGGGGTTAAATTCTAATACTCATATTTGGTAGAAATGCTTGAATACAAGGCAGTTAAGATAAATCAAATAAAGTGGTCCCCTATCAATTTTTTTTGAACATGTGAAGTTTGATTAAGCACCTGTTTCCTGTTGCTCTCCTACAGTGATCTGAAGGTTCCAGTTTTCCCCTACACTACCCATTAGAGGTTGTTAACTTACACACAATGGGTCCCTTCCAACACAGGAAGCAAAAGTGCCCAAATTAATCTTAGTCTTTTTGCATCTACTCCAGCATCTGCATAGCTGGCATAAGAGTGTCAGAGGAAAGTCTGCCAGGAAGCAGTATGTTGAACCCAGGTCCCTTAAACCCCAGGCTATGGCCTTACCACTAAGAAATCTTTCTTGACCTGAAGCTTCACTGTTTCTAAAAATACAAATCATTCTGTATAGGCCTTCTATGTTCATATCTATTCCTCAGCCTATTTGTTGTCATTTAGGGCCTGCAGTACCAGAGTCAGCAATCACATTGCAACACAGGAAAGAAAATCCTATCATTTCAATACCAAATTAATTTTAAATCCATTGCTCCATGACTAGGAGCACAAGTCTAGGGCTGCCTGTGTGGGGAAGAAGACTGGTTGTGAGCAGGACATACTGTCAGAGTACAAGAAACTAGATTATCAGGGAGAAAACTCTGGCTGTTCCTCTGAATCAAGCTTCCCAACTCCTGGATTTCACTCACAGCTGCTTACACCCCCCATCATATTCTCCCCAGTAGTGAAATATTAAATTGCCACTTTGACCTGGCTGCAGGCAACCTGACCATATTTTGGCAATGCTACTCATGGTCTACCTTTGCAGGTCACCTTTAAAAGGTGGGAAGAATAATCTACTGAAATTGAAGTGTCAAAACTGACACTGACTTCCAGAGCCGTTAGGGCACCTTCCTGAGTTCTGTAAGGAAAAATATGCTTTCATTAGGGATAAATTGTTCTTTAGGATTTCTGTGTGTCTTCATTTGAAATCACTGCGAAAAGCTTAAGCAGATTACTGAAGCTAGGAACCCTTTTAGTTATTACTGCAACTGTAAAAGAAACTAGAACAGTGATATTGATTATCCCATTCAAAGAGTGCAGAAATCTGGATCTATTTAATACATATTTTCAGAGTTCTAAAGAAAATGTTTCAAGAACATACAATAGCCACTAATTTCTGCATTACCTAAAATATTCCCTGAATCCAGATACATCCTTCCAGCACTTTGGCCTTTTTCTATCCCATGCAGTAACCGCAATAGCAAGGAAGCTGTACATATGCTGCTACTCAGAAAGTGTAACATGACTAGAAAACACAAACCCAGCTGCAACTGAAGCTTAGGATTGGGGGATATACAGTGAAACCTTCAGATAAAAGGTACTGCAGAAATACCTTCTTATTAGTAAAGTGGAAGACTCCACCAAACTAGCAATGAGATAGAACAGAGAACAATTAGATGCTTTAGTTTATAGTTTGTATATCCACAAAGATAAAATTTGAATGTTGTTTCTTTCATACCATCAGAATTTTTCCTCCTTTTCCTTATACCAGGAATGATGCTTTGGACCTATTTCTTTCTTGTAACCTAATGAGGAAGTCTCTAGCAATTGTTAGGGCGATTCCCATCCTATAAGTTTTCTTGAACGTGATCCAATGTAATATCCTACAAAATATTCAGCTACCCAAATTTGTAACAAAAAACTGCTTAACTCACCTTCATTATCTTTTAAGTGATGTACAATCCAATGTCAAAATATTTGCATTTTCTCCTTAAATTCTGTGCCAGAATTACAGTACCTTGACTCAGTGTTTATGCTTACTACAATACATAAGTGATCATGTTTATGCATTTTTTTTTTCTTAGTGGGCAAACTGAAGCTTTTATATAGAATCTGGTTTGGGGTTTTTTGCATATCCTCCGAGACTCCAGATTACAGTATTTGCCAAGGTATTCAAAAAGTAGTCAACACTGACAAATTAGAAATGGTATTATCTCAGTGGAAGAATTGTGAAACATTAAAGTAAAAATCTGCCTCAAATTTTCTCAAAATAAAACATGTACAGCAGGGTAATCAGTTTAAAGCTTGAGCCTCAAATATTCATTAATTTGTTAACAAGTGAAGGAATTTGGACTCATAATAAAGACTAGTAAGGATTTATTACCATAGCAGAGGTCATAAATCAGGAACTAGATGTGTTGTACGAAAGGTGAACTGGAAAGTTTTAAAAAGGTCAGCTCTTTCTAGCCAACCAAGAGATGTAGAAGCCTATGGGTGCAACTACTGGGCGCTGAAGAAAGGAAAAGCTACATAGTTCACAGGATGGAAAAGTACCCCATAGCTGCACATGCAGAAAGTTACAGTTAAAGAGATTTACCAAGAACACTCAGATAACCAAGGTACTTAATTACATTTTGTGCCTTTGGGAAAAACAAACAAACAGACAAAACCCACACAAAACCAAAAAACCTACCAAGCCAAAAAACCAACACACTACTCTTGCCCTAACTTTTAAATAAACCTAAAAGATAACGTTATCCACATTAACAGTCCTGCATTTTTTGCCTGATGCAAGAGCTGACAAGACTATTCAATCCTCATATCATGATGGCTTTTAAGTGTCCTGATGCAGTACTCACCTGATTACAAAAGAAATAAATCAATTAAAAAAAATTGTTTTCAAATACTAACTTCAAAGTGACTTACCTGTTCAGCCTTCTTATCAACTTATGCTTTAGAAACCCGAAATTTTTTAGCTAGAATATTTTTCACTGATAGCTGTCCCGGTTTCGGCTGGGATAGAGTTAATTGTCTTCCTAGTAGCTGGTATAAGTGCTGTGTTTTGGGTTTAGGATGAGAATAATGCTGATAACACACTGATTTTTTAGTTAGTGTAAGCACTGCTCAGTAACAAGTCAAGGACTTTTCAGCTTCTCATACTGTCCTGCCAGCAAGGAAGCTGAGGGTGCACAAGAAGCTAGAGGGGACACAGCTGCAGCTGACCCAAACTGGCCAAAGGGGTATTCCATACCATAGGACATCATGCTGAACAAAAACACTGGGGGGAGCAGGCCAGAGGGTGGCAGCCACTGCCTGGGGACTGGCTGAGCATTAGCCAGTGGGTGGTGAGCAACTGCATTGTACATTACTTGTTTTGTATATTCTTTTATCATTATTATTTTCCCTTCCTTTTCTGTCCTATTAAACTGTCTTTATCTCAACCCACGAGTTTTAGTCCCCCGCACTCCCCATTCGCTCTCCCATTCCACTGGGGAGAGTGAGCAAACAGCTCCGTGGTGCTTAGCTGCCTGCTGGGTTAAACCACAATAGCCCTCATTCCAGACAGAGGGCAACCCCTTTTTGCAAGGTACATTTGTAAATTCTGCATGGGCAGAATGGAGAAGAACATAAGCAAAGAAACCTAACAAGTATCTTGCCTAGGAAGTGACCACTTATCCACAGATTGTAGCAGTTTGTTCAGTTTTTAAGTGAATTTTGCTGGAAGGTCAAAAATCACATTTGGATTCAATAGATCACATCACTCCAGGTCTAGCATACACACTGCTACAGTATTGACCAGCTTTACAAACAGTATAAGATTAGAATAATTACGTATAGGTTAATTGTCCCTAGTTTAATTTCTTTAAAAGTGACATGTACAGTTCCTTCACCCTGATGGCACATTCCTGTAACAGTGAAATTGTGTGTCCTTATAAGCAAAGACAGCCAAGCATGTCAGCTGTATTAGCAAGAGTGTGACCAGCAGGTCCAGAGAAGCAGACAAATGGCTGACTGGAGGATACAGGAAAGAGCCAGACTTCTCAGAGGTGCAGAACAGTAAAACGACAGGCCAGAAATGCAGGCTGGAAGATGGGAAATCTTGAAGAGGTTGTGAAATGTCCGCTTTTGGAGGTGTTCAAGACCCAATGGTACAGGTTCCTGAGCAACATCACCTAACCAGATCTGCTTTAAGCAGGGGTTTGTATCAGATAACCACCAAAGGTTCCTTCCAACCTGAATTATTCCACAATTCTATGAACCTGTCCATTATATTTCATAACAGATTAAGGTAGATTTTATTATTTTATTAACCTTGGTAGACTTACTAATAGTCTGGGGTTTGTTTTTTTGTGGGGTTTGTTTTTTTGTGGGGTTTGTTTCCTTCCTGCCCTCCCCCCACCCCCTCAAGTCTACTATGTCTATAGTAGATGAGAACAGTGACCTTCAGTCCTGTATGAATCTTTAACAAAACTAAGTACCACATTTACCTCAATATACCTATATATATGTAAATATGTATGTATACCTAATTACCTATATATGCAATATGTGGCATTTCATACCAACAGCACTGATTTACCTAATCTGGATGTAACTGTATGCTCATCAGTGCAACTACAGTGGCTACTCTGATCTGCACCAGAAAGCAGAAGACAAAACAATAAAAGCTGACTTAGAAGGAAGAGATGTAAAAATTAAACCAACTAGCAGTATTAATATTAGTCTGGGGTCACTGTGGTATCTAGAGTGCAGACACCACGCAAACTCACTGAGAAAAAGACAAAAAGATGATTGGAGATGAGATTTACCAAAGCAGAGACCAGAGCAAGTAGAGTTTCATAACCCACAGAAAGCTATTTTTAACCAACCTTTTTCTTTTCCCTAAACAGCAACTGCAAAGAAACAGTTTTTCTTTTGAGCCTATCTCAAATCAGGGTGCTCACAGCAAGGCCAGTCATTTGACCAAAGCAAACTCACAGTTGATGCCTTTTATACAGTTCAACAGCACGCACTTCAAGGACAACAGCCAGCTGTCCTTGAATCCTGCCATTTTCAGATCTATAAGGTGGTCTGCAAGTACAGAAGGTGCCCATGCAAATTTCCTTTTGACACACAGATAAAATTGGCAAATGACGTGTGGTTATTCTTATATATAAACCACACAAAAGATATGATTCCATCTGCTTGCCACCAAGAGAGGCCTTACTTGTCTTGAGACCTAAAAAATACCTTATTTGCACAGCACAAAGTATGCTGTCTCTGAAATGAAACATTTTAAAAGGTCTTATGCTTTTTTAAAAATGCAAGTAAAGATTTTTAACTGTTCCTGCCTTCTTCCCCCTCCCTCCCACGAGTCTTTGTTCTTACAGATGAAAAATATCAGAGACAACCAAAATAGTTCACGTGAAACAAACCTTCACAATACCAGTCACAAAAATGAAGAGGGAGATTTGACCTTTTTTCATCTAATAGCCCCAAAATCACACACATTCAGAGCTGAAGACTTTGCTCAGTTTCCTGTTCCTGCATTCAGTCTCTGTGAGACAAAGATTTCATGCAAGGAGCAGAGGTTTCTAGAGCAAAACAGAGCTGCCCACCTCAGAATACTTCATACCCTTCCACACTATTTGGACAGTTGCCTGAGCAGCAGGGGAAAAAAGAAAAAGAAAAAAAAAAAGGCTGCAGTTCTTTTTGATTTATCCAGCTCATTCTTACTCTTGAAAGATTCTTTAGGGGTTTAAGAAAAAAGATGGGGCCTACATCTTTAATTCTTCTGTCTTGAAAGTCTAGCTTAAAAAACGTTTCAGTCTATCAAATCCATGAATAGTTTGAGTCAACTGAAACCACATTTTATAGCAAATAAACTAGTCTGGGGGGGGGAATCTTACAGCCATAAGCCTAAGAATCTATTTCAAAATACGCTTTTGTCTGTTTTGTATTTCCTTTTGTGATTTGCCATCATCTAACTGACTTCAGTGCCAATGGTAAGAAACATTAGGAGATGCTGTTAACTGCTTAAGATTAGTTGTTAGACACACCCACACCCCCATACACCTCATCGTTACAGAAAGGTAGTCTTTTACAGAAAAGTTAATAAATTCAACATTTCAGAGTATTAGGCACCTCCATTCAAACCCAACATAGATTTGACTTTTCATACTTTAAGGAAAAAAGACCATCATAATTAACCTGAGAATTTAATATATTTTTCAAAGAATATCTTATTACATTTAAAAGGAACCAGAACTAGATGAACATATAGACTGTGGCTTCTACCTACCCTCAACAGATCCTGATCTACTGGTATTTTTGGCCCCAAAAAACCCAATGTAAGTTCACTGAAATCTTACTATTGGTTATGGCAGCCATTGGATCAAACCTGTTGGTAGGAAGTCAAGGCTTTTTAATATAAAGACTTATTGCTAGGAGATTTTACTTCCACAGAAACAGACATATGAAAAATTACATGCTTATCTTTTCATTCATGTTTTCAGAAACTGTGACCAGTCACAGACAGAAACATAATATTACCATCCTGAAAGGAATAGTTATAATCAAGCCTTCTTCTCTATGCAGAGTAAATCTCTAAACAATACATTTAGCTATAGGAAAATTCAACCAAGTGTAATGAATTTTATCACACAGCAGCTGTTCAAATAAAGCAAAGCAAATTTGGCTTAATAGCTACTTGATGAGCATACACTGGTCTAACAGAGAGGCCAAAGCAAAAGTGTAGCTGTGTTGTGTATTCTGTCATGTAGTAAGGTCTTGAAAATATGAAAGAATAAAAAACGCCAATATATCAGTTTCAATTCTACTCAACTATGGTGGGCATTTAGATAATAACGTAACATTATACAGAGTTTTGTCAGCTTAAAGAATTGATCTGATGACATATAAGCATGATAGGCAGTGCCCACTATTGCTCTGGTAAGGGAAGTCCTGTTCGTAAAAAACAAATTTATAAAAGTAAGATTAAAAGATTTGGAGGCACACTGCTTTACCTTGTAGGCATAGATCCAGAAGTAAAATATTTAAAGTACTTTTCTAGTTGAGGTAAGCAATTCTTTTGTACAACACACAATATAAAAAAGCTCACATAGGTTGAAAAGAAAAAAGCTGATAAAGTAATATCCTAGCAAACTATCACTTTGATAGAAAAGCAGTAATGGTCTCTCTTAACAGCTCTCTCGCATGATGGATATGAAATTTCTGTAGCGCATTCCCCGGTCAAGATCAAGCTTGAGATTGTCCTCTACTGTGGGTCAAATTAGCCCAAACAATTTAACCTTGAGGCACCATGCAACAGAGCTCAAGTATTTCTTCAAAGGGAGGAAGGAAAAAAAAACCAACCCACAAAAAACCCCAGCACTTGAATTAGTTCAGGCTACATAAGAAAAAGGAAGCTTCTGACCTGAGTATATTTTGAGAGGTTTATATGGCTTCAAATCTAATACTTTAGTATAGTCACAATAAATACTTTAAAAAAAAAAGATAAGTCCTTCTAACCCCTTCTCATACAAGTATTACGATATTTCACATTACATCAGGTCAGAACTGGAAGGTGCTGTGAGGACAAAGCTTCATTATAATTAGTTGCAAATGGAGATCTGGCTTCTCTGCTAGACCATTACATCTGGACACAATCAAATGCTCTGAAAAATATCCCATCCTCATCTACTGAGCCACAGGCAAACTTTGAACACCAACCTGTAGATCCATAGGAAAGGCACTCTGCTTTAACTTCTCAGTTTCCATGCCATAAAGGCTGACCTGCAGTGGGCGACAGTAGCAGCTCCAGCTTGCATGGGTGGTCTCAGGCCAGCCATGCCTCAGTTTGCCTTTCAGCTCCAAGAACCACTCACTTGGCCATATTCTAAGGAACTGTTTGCCCACTTAGGTGAGCCACATTTTTCCTAAGGTAGGAAGGACTTGCTATCATATCCCAAGGCTCCCCTTCAATGCACACTTTCATTCTTCAACATTCAACAGGAAAACAAAGATTAGAATAACTGCTCACTCAGCGTGGGCTATACTGCATGAAAGTCGTCTTCTGTGCCTCTGGTACTGAAAGAGGACACTACTCCCATCACTCTCCTCACTTCAGATTGCATTGCACAATGCTGTCACCCTCCTGAAGTTCTCCCCCACCTTCAACTCTCCACCCTCTCCTTTATTTTTAAATAAAAAACACCCTTTCTTTCTCCCAGCTGATTTGATAACTGAATAGGGCTGATTGAACCTGATAATGTCTCTACTGTGTTGTATTAGCAACTTACAAAACACAAGGAGACAGCAATTTGTGCTATTAATATGGAGAACCACAGTGGAACACCCTCTTCCTTTGAGGAGCAAATTGAGAGTTTTCAGCTGGAAGCTCTTATAGTTTCAATGCTTCCTTATCTGCCTTTGTCCACAGTTGCTGATGAGAGCTAAACTCCTGCATCCATCCCAGCAAATTACATGAGTTTAATCAAGTGGCTGTGTGATATATTTGGTGACAGCAGATTTAGTTACCCTGCTGTGATAAAGCATTGATCAATGTACTATTATTCTTTCCTTTATTGGCTTTTCTTTCTTCCCAGCAAGCATAATACTACAGTATCACAGACCAAATTTTCTGCACTTGAAAACTCACCACCCACTTCTAAATCCAAAGACAGTATTTCCTGCTTCACCAATAAAGGCATTTGTTGCATCTTAAAATCCATGGTTTTCTAGCAATCCTTTTATTTTCACAAAACTGAATTGTTACTGCACTGAGCTTTGTTCAGTGTTGGCCACCATTATTTGGAGACTTCTTCCTTATTTTTTTACTAAATAGTTCAAAACAGATGTCCTTTTTCAATAGTAGTCAAAGAATTCCTGCTTTATGGTCTTTCAAAAAAAAAAAGAGGAAAACAAAATAATAATTTAGTGTTTTGTCCCATTGCTTTCCAGCCTTGATCAATCTAGTTCTTAGTCCAAGACCAAGCTAACAATGTGAACGTCAAGTCATACAGCCATTGTGCTGTCTTTCCCAACAAATTTGGGCTTAGATAACACAATATGGCTCCTGTTCAACAATCAGATGAGTCAAACACATTTTTGGCAAGCTTCTGTAAACGTGTTAAAAAATATTTTCTACATACTTTCCCTTTTGAAAAATTGTTCCTAAGAGGTTGAAGATTTTGATTTCAAAATGCCTCACACAATGTTTGTTAATGGTACTAGTAAATCACTTTGTTCTACAGTTCACCTAGGAAATACCCTTTTTGGCTGTAAAATGCCATCTGATACCTAATAGGACAACAAGACAGGACAACATTGCCTGGGTTCTTTCATTTTTGTGTTTTGGGGTTTGGCTTTTTTGAAGGTCTCCTATCCCAGTTCACTTTGGGATATTACAAGAATGCAACCCTTTGGAGTAAAAGGGCAGATTTCAAATTAAAGATGAGTCTGTGCTGTCTGAAGAATTTGCCCTGTTATTCAGTGTGCTGTTATGTATTAAAATGTGTATTAAATTGAACTTTACTTTTAAAAAGTAATTGAAGGATCGGAAAAGGAAAACTCCCCTTCAAGGTTTTTGCTTTTACTGCCATTTTCTGTCCTACTAAGCAATGTCTTTATCATGACGTCATTTCTTCTAAGGTAGTAATTGCAAAAAATGCAGAAATCATTCATCTACAGTAGAAGTTTGGAATGGGCACTTAACATTGGAACTTACCTTTACATTTTGATTATAAGAGAAAATGGCCCATATGGCATAAATATCTTCAAGTGAAATGGGAGTTCATGAATTTATAGCAAATGTGATAAGGGTAGAAAGATCTCAAGAGCAAATGTTGTAATAATGGTCTTTTAATAGACCTAGGAGAAAACCTGGCTAACTCTTACTATGGCTGAGCAAATAAAGGCACAAATCAATAAGAGAAGTTACCAGTTAAACAGAAAAGAATCCAGAGCAAAGTTCATATAATAGAGTGATCTGCCTTCAAAATGAAAGTTAAAAGGCAAAATTCTTGGTGAGACAAACCTAAGAGCAATAAACTAGAATACAAATAAAGACATCGACATTAGTGGATGTTGCAAGCTTTTAACTGGCTTAGTGACTGAAAGTGCAAAAAACAGTTCACACAAGCTGCTTGGAAAACAAGGGTCGGGGTTTGGGGGATTTGTTTTGTTTTTAAAAATCAATATGATTTTCTTTACCTATTAAGAAATTACTTCGGTGTATGCAAAATTCAAATCTATGTTCATTGAGGTATTAAAATACCTATTTCTTAAGGAGATAACCTGTGTTTTCAATTACTAAGTGATAAAAATACTTCTGAACTCATAGTCTGTGTTATTGGTTCTGGAGCCACACATTCATTTCTCTGGTGCAGACCTACTCTAGGGAAAGAAATTACTTCTGATTGGATACTACTGAAAGGACTAAAACTTAATTTGAAAATCTCTAAACTGTTATTCAAAGTTCTCAATTCTTTTCTCCAATAGCCCTAACATAGACCAACAGCTTCTATATTATCAGCAATTCTGAATCCTTCTTCTTGTGCATCATCTTTAGACCTCAGCAGTTTAAGTCAAAAGGTTATGCTCCAGTGACAGGCACAAGATCTTTATACATTGAATAAGACTCCTACAGTCAACTATTCTTTAAAACACAATCTAGGTGTAGGGATACTATTTAATGAAATTGTTACATGTGAACTAGAGCTAACGTCATCTTTGTTTTCTGAGATTAGTTAGATTTCATAACTATGCTAGCTGTGAAGTTTAGTGTCACACAAACTTGTTAGAGAGAACACATAATACCACAGAACAAGAGAACTTCATCACTGGTTTGTTTAAAATCACTAAAGCAAACACTTCTTGATTGTATGACTATATCATAAGAAAAAAAAGAAATGCTTATAAACACGTGTGAACATCCAAAAATAGCGTAATTTGTCTGACTTAATTCAGTCAATAAATAATTTGCATTTTTTCTGTAGAAAAAGGAATCTATAGAAGACAACACATGCACTAGCCGATACATGCATGCACCTGCTGCAGATACCTACTCCCAAGTCCTCCACACTACACTGACTGATCACCCTCCTTTGAAAGCTGTGACGGTCACAAATCAAAACCTCATTTTCTAGTAAAGTAAGGCAGGAACTACAACCTTTTGCTGTGGAATTTAGACCCATTTTGCAGCATAATAAACAAAGCCTTTATATTATTTCCTTTTTTTATATTACCTACGCAATAGCAGGCAATAGCTTTGGCATACATGAAAAATAGTGGACTAGATGTCAAAAACCAAACATAACTGTATCCACTGGTCAGTCATAACAAGACGGAAGAAAATCCCAATCAAGTTCGTCACTTTAATTTCTTGTTCATCGTAGCAGAATGTGGGTGGGAGAGCAGGACATACTATCTCCGACTACAAAGAGCCAGAGATCTTACAGAAAGGAAAGTGCATTGTATTGGGTCTGGCTGAGATGGAGCTAATTCTCCCCATAGCAGCCCTCGTAGTGCTGTGCTCTGCATCAGTAGCTAGAAAGGTGTTGATAACACATCAGTGTTTTGGCTACTGCTGAGCAGTGCTGGCACAGCATCAAGGCTGTCTCTCCAACATTTTTGCCCCCCTCAACAGCAGGCTGGTGCTGGGCAAGATCTTGGGAGGGGACATAACCAGGACAGCTGACCTAAACTAACCAAACAGATATTCCATACCATGTGACGTCAGCTCAGATATAAAAGTAAGTAAAGGGAGACGGAAGGGCGGGGGGGAGGGTGCATTTTTGTCTTTCAGGGCAACCACTACACATACTGAAGCCCTGCTTCCCAGGAAGTGGCTAGACATCACCTGCTGATGGGAAGTAAATAACATAATTTGTTTTTCTTTGCTTTCACTTTATTAAACTGTCCTTATCTTGACCCACAAGCCTTTTGTTATATTTTCTCCTCCCTGTCCAGCTGAGGAGGGGGAGTGATAGAGCAGCTTTGGTGGGTACCTGGCACCCAGCTAGGGTCAACCCACCACACACACAAACTTTTCCTTGCTCAAATTCTGTTTTGTTCTAGGCAGCATTACATTCAATAAGTCACATCTTAAGAGAAAATGCAAGACTTACCCACGTTTTAAATTAATATTGCTATGGTCAGGTTTATCACATGGTATGCTCTGAGTGTCTTATGAAGTAAGATGCTATTTCAGTTCCTCCTGATGTAAATTAAACTGGTGAATACAACTGAATTAACAACTGCTCCCACACTTCTATGTACAGAAAGGGTAGCTGATTTTGTTGACTAAATGATTCATTTTTAATTGTTCTCTCACATCTAACTGTTAAGGAGCATGGTAGTGCTTATAACTGTGTCTTGACTTACATTGGGAAGCTCTTGTTTTGTTTCCAATCTCCTGCTCTTTCTCCCCCATTTCTCCTAACAACCACACTATGAAACTCCAAAGCAGATTTGTAAACTTTTAGAGAGAAGGGAGAGGAAAAGGGAACTTTTCTAGTATGTGATCACCACAGACCACAGGTCCTGAAACAATAAAGCTCAATGAGAGAATCTCTGCAAACTGAAATGCAGCTGCAATATAATGACCAGAAAAAGGATTCAGGAGTTATTGCAGAAAAATCCCTAAAAGCCCTCATCAGAATGAGCCACAGCTATGGCAAGGAAGGTATTAAAAGCCTTTGGATTACACTGACAGTCACAGCTGAAACAAGTAAAACCAAAAATTCTACTGTATTTTAAAAAAGAAAAAAGCAATAACTAGACTTTCAAAATATTGCACTGTAGATAATTAAAAGATGATAATCTTTTCTCAATTATCCATGAAGTAAGAGCGTATGGCTCAAACTCATCATCAGGTTTGTAGGGCCCTCCACTGGCTCAGGTACTGGAGGCCTCCTTCAGTGCAGAGGTCTGCCCAGCAGCACAACAGCACCCCAGTAACAGCAACCACCAGCTTGCCAGAGATGTGCAGTAGTGTGCAGAGTGCCACTGCCTTGCAAAGCCTGCTGGAAATATCACAGTGCTCTTGACAAAACTTTGAAACCACCTTCCCCAGAGAAAAGCTCACCAATCATGTCAACTTCTATGGTGTAACTTTAAACCACATATTTCAGCTGTTGATGAACTCTGGTTTTGCTCTTTGATTGCCTTGCCTATGAAAATACATATACACTACACAGAGTGTAAGAACAAAACCTTGTGCTAAGAAGCACGTCTGGGCTGTCTAGGCAAAGTTTTAAATTGCATTACACCAACAGGGCCACAAAGACATCACAGTTTTAGGGAATACAGTTAGAAATGACAGATTAACAGAAACAAAAGCAAAGCTTTTATCTGAACTGCAGAAATAAAAAAATAAAAAAAATCAAGTTACAGATCTAGTGACTCAATGTTTTGGGACATTGCTGCACATGTGTTTCAGCTGAAAAGAAACAGAGCAGCATAAAAGACATCTGAAGTGCCAGCCAAACTTTCTTTTTGCTCAAGGAAGTGTATTTGTTGTCGGTTAAAGTTCTCTCTATACATCCTGTATTTGGACAAAATTTGCACTTCGGGTGGTTTTCTATTCTGCAGTACCATCTAGTGACATTGCAATGAATGGGAATCGAGCTTCACTGCAGTGCTACTTCTCGGTGGTGCAATTATTGGACCAAATCTTGCAACTCCACTCCAACCATTTCTTTCCTGGCATTACAAGCACCATAAAAGAACATGTATAGTAGAAGATACAGCCTAGAACAAATAAAAACATTCATGAGCCCCGACACAAGGCACTTTCCGCCTGCTTTCTGACTGACTGGAGAAGAGAGGATTTCAGTGAATCTACAGGTATGAAACACATCCTCTGTGAAACCAGCTTTAAAATAAAATGTGGTGATTAGTAAGGCACTCATGTTAATCTACTGTCATTACCAGGTAACTATGTAACAGTATCTTAACTATAGGGGTAGGAATCTAATAGACTGTGTCATTGATTAAGGTAGCCACTTCCCTGGTTCCCAGAAAATCTCAGCTGAACCTGCCCTCTGAGGCATTCTTGGGAAATCTAGACAAGGAAAAATTATTTCTGAGCACATCCCAATATTGTCTTGTGTATTGAACACAAATGTTCTTATCAAAGTGTTAAAATAGTGACTACTACTGACAGTTAAAAGACTGCATTTGTTAAAAAATACTTTAGATATTGTTCCTACAGAGCAAAATAAATACTTCATTTGTAGGCTGCCTTATCTCAGCTTTACTGGGGAGATTGAGAGAGACAAAGATAATGAATTTTTACAAAGTCACAAAAGGTAAATAAAAAACTATAAAATAAAATCCTTCATTAAAAAAAACTTTTAACACCATTTTACACAAACCCCCATCAATCTGGATTTAATAAGTGCTTTTTTTTTTAAAGCAGTTATTCCTAGCTCAGCTCACAAAACAAAAGCTCACATCCTCAACCACAACTTTCAATGCCTATTCCTAATTACAATACCAAATACTACAACTTTAAAAAAAAGAAAAAAAGAAAAAGAAAACACACACAAAAACATATTTGAACAAGTTTTGGATCCACTATATTTGTTCAGGATACAGACTGTGTAGCTTAAAGACTTATTTTACAGTATAATGATTCATGCATTAAAAGTTGTAATTTATGTCTAATGCAGAGAGAGAATTTATGCGCAATATCTAGTTTAAAGACATATAAAGTGATCTGGAAAGAATACTTGAAGGACAGCTGATCAGCAGCAAGATGGAATTACCAGCAGTTGTGCTTTTTTTTTTTTATAATTTACTTAAATATTCAAATCATCTATCATCTGGGCAGATAAAGGAAGTTTTTGAAATAAACTGATCATCGTCAATGCTGGACAACAACCTATCTGGACTTTTGTCAAAAGAGACAGGTGAAACCATTATCTGTGCCAGCATAAGACCACAAGAAAAAAATACCCCTTGTGCAACTAGTGACTTCATCTGTTTCAGGAGTTTCAGGGCAGCTGCCCTCTGCATGACTGAGCAAATGATATCAAACCACTGCAGCATGGACAAGACTTGATGTCACATATCTTACCATAAAGCAATGACACATCAGTATTCTAGGCTTTCATCTCCATGCATTTTGAAAACAACACTGCCTATGAGGACATGTTATAAAACTTGCATCAGAATTATCTGATAAAGGATTGGGCCCTGAGTAAGAAGTTTCAGTAAATGCATGTCCACAATTCTGAAGTTAAATCAGGTACAAAACTATGGCACTGTCAGAAATTCTTGGCACCTCTAGAGGTTTTGAAAACCCCACAAGCACGGGCACTGTGGTCTGGTTGACTAATGGGCTCCATGAATTTAAATGTCAGTAACCCAAAACAAACCTGCTCTGTAGCACCATCTTAGTCATGCTACATGGGTTTCACAATAAACCAGTACTGCAAAACAAATTTTAACATTAATTGCACAATTTATGTGTATTAATGCATTGCATGAGCTCACAACGATCATTTGAGAAGCATTTTAACCAAAAGTTTAGCTCTATGTAAACCAAAACCAATTCCTCAAGACCACCATTAGAAAGAAATCTGTAGAAAGAACTTACTCGCATAATTCATCTATGGGTTGTTAAGCGAAAAATAGCATCAGCAACATTAACTGAGAACAGAAACTCTGAAGTCATACAGTTAAGATGTAGATTGGCCAAAGCAAGAGAAAATTGTTTTGTTGCAATATTTAATTCAAATTTATGTCAAATATTTGAGAATAGTCTTAATCTAAAAAGTTTCAGATTCCAGGTAACCTATCATTGCATCAGCAATTCTAGGAACACAGAAAAAGATGCCACTCAAGCCACTTGCAACTTTCTCCTTCAAGGAGAGCTCAAACTGATGTTTTAATTTGGGTACAGGGGAGAAGCAGCCTTGTTCCACAATGAGGTTTTACTATATATAAACAGTGCTTGTTACTGCTGTATTAAAATCACTCAGTCCTACCCCAGGATAGCCTTCTATTGACATGAGTACACTACTCCAGTGACAGATTTCTAGCAATTAAGAATAAAGAGAAGTGGCAGCCTGCTTTAATAGAATTCTTGCTTTCTTCAGTGACAGCTGCTGTTGCAGGAGACATGCTTAGAAGTCACACAATAGGAGTTAAAGTGACTCTCCTTCAACAGAAGAAAGAAGACAGCAATGCCTATTGCCTGACTAAATGAGACTTAAGCTTTGGACCACAAACCCAACTGCCTTGCACATTAACTTCTGGAGAACCATCGTGAACCAGTGAGTTCTGGCAGCATTGAAACACTCTTAGAAAGTTTTAATTCATTATCTAAAGTACTAAATTTTCTTCCTTATTCATTAACTGTTTATCTACTACTATTTTTAATCTAATAGCTCTGTTTTCTTCCTGTTGGATGCTATACTGATTCTACTGATTTGGGACCTCAAAGGATCAAGAAAGAATCTGGTTAAAAGCAATCTGGTTTAAGTTGAAGCACTTCAGTTTGCTAGATAATCTCACAACCTGCTTCAGATGGCAGATAGCACCTTGCAGAGTCCTCAGAGCTGTTCTTTGCACTGATACAAAGCATTCTGCTGGATTTTGAGAAGGACTCCCCAAAAAACCCAGAAAAGAAAAGCAAAGCAAACCATTTACCAATGCTAAGTGGAAAAATTTCTGAGCACTACACTACCTGACATTGTCTCTAGCTGACAAAAATAATATTAGTTTTCCTCTGCATACCTTTTCCTCCCAAAATTTTGAGAGAGAAAGCTAGAATACATAGAGCTGTAATGCACAATTCATGTTATGTTAGAAGCCTGCAGAAAGTCTCAAACCATACAGTTCTGATGTCTTCTTGACTTTCCAGGAGAGTCTGGAGATTCAGAAGAAATTATCATACCCCCCCACACACAAAATATCTTTGAATGGACCAAGGTCTAATAGCACAGCTGTTTACCTTATTTGCAACTATTGAAGTTTACTCAATAATAGATAGTCACTTTTATCCCTGATCTTACATTTGCACCGAATGTTTTCTAACGATCATTATCTTAGCAGTGAAAGTGTTAATACAAATGAACTTTACTTTTGTACTTAAATAGGTCTTTATTAAAAGGATAACAATTATTCATGTTTTCTGTGTTTTGAAGCAAACTGAGGCTTCAAACATTCTTCCCTTGCCTCTAAGTTGGTATACATTTTCAGATAAAAATAATTATCTACACATGCTATCACATCAAGAGATGCAGCTTTCTTCATACTGCTTATTTTTCCTATGCAACTAAAAGAGATGCAAAAAACAGGAGGGATGTGGTATTACTTAGGTACAGTACAAGAGATTAGCAGAAAATTCCCCCACCATCTCTCTCATGGCTTCTTATGGTATCTCCAGAAAGTCAGCCACACACTACAGCTCTCCAGATTTACAGTTACTGATAACCCACACTGGTAGAGCCTCTGCACCTGCATTCTTGCCTGCCTTTCCCTGGGGAGTGCTAATCACAGACTTGCTCCTGTATCCAGCTGCCAAAAGTTGAAGAGATGTTATTTTGGGGATTCCCCCTCCCCACCCATCCTCAAATCCATCTGAAACCATGTTTAGAATACACTAGAGTAGAACAGACCAACAAGCAAATTTCCCTGTTATAAAGGCACAACTTTGGAGAGCTGTGCTAAGACTATATAGGAACAACTGGTGAAGTGACAACACTACAAGATTCAAGACTTGAGTTTTGTGTAGATAAATAATCAGAAACAAACAATAGGGCACAGTGCATCATTCTGATGCTCCTGCTCACAAGACCTGCTGCACAAACTGAACAACTCAAGCATAAAGACGATAGCTCAGAGTAAACTCACAAGAAAACCCCACATTATACTTTCGTTGTTCTACTTTTAGCCTTTAGGAATGTCTTAGTACATGTTATAAAGATAGAAAAGGAAGAAAACTCATGGCAGGCTTAAAAACACTTTGCAGGGGGAATTAGATAAACTTAATTACATTTAGACTCCTAATATAAGGGCTAAAATTACTGAAAATGCTGACCACACACTAATGCAGCCACACTACTAGGCTCTGTTAATTTTCATCCCAAGTGAAA